>NC_080573.1:907000-1207666 GCF_029962835.1 Magnolia sinica | reverse complement strand
GTCATACGATGATTTGTCGACAGTGGTTAGGCCACGTGGAGTGTGTATGCGCTTCATGTCGATTAACTTAGCGTGCGTTCGTACCAATCAAACTTGTCAAGTAACCCCATTGGCCTAATGTATGTTTACTTTGTATGGATGCAACTGCTTGAATCTAAGGTACCACTTACCAATGAAAGCCCGTGTAACTTTGGTACCACGATCCGCTAAGACTCATGAACCGGGCATGGTGGTATAGGACACCGTGGTCTAGCTGTCGGTCTACGCTGGGGTGACGAGCCTCCCCGTAGTGTCCAGTGAGCAAACCAAACTCGTGAACCGAATACGGTGGTATGAGACACTATATTCGAGTTGTCGGCCTATAATCAAGTGACGAGCCTCTCGTAGTGACCTTGAGTATACACTAGGACTATGCTAAGGTGACGAGCCTTTCCGTAGTGACTTCGAGTATAAACTAGGCATGCGCTGAGGTGACGAGCCCCTCCGTAGCGACTTAGAACTGCTATCGTATGAGATTAACTAGGATTGACGACCCTAGATGGATCATTGTTTAGATAAATGATATAAAGGGAGGTGCCTTAGCTTCTCAACCTGCTATATGAATAAGACTAATTAAGAACTTGGCTAATTACGCACATGCACCGTATTGCATGTGCTTTGGCGAGGAAGCGCACGTTTACTGGACGTATTGCATGCGCGATCGTGAGATGATGTCGCTAAGGGAGTGCAGGCGAGGGCATACGTCATTAATACATATCATCCTTGCATTAACCAGAGTATTTAGGAATGCTTGTTGTATTGTTTTATCATTACTGCTTGATTGCATTTATAACATGTTAACCTTTGCCTTATAGCTCCACTGAGTTAATCACTCACTCCCACTCTGGGACGGTGTTTTAAAACACCAACCAAACTTTGTTATAGTTTCAGATGGCGACGAGGCTTACGAGACGGAGCCTGCCCTCTATGATGACAACGAGGAGTTCTCTTACCTGTAACTCTATGTAGACCTGGAGTTGCGTCACCGAGGCTATAGGGTTATGGATTAGCAAACATTTCACTTTATCATTTTGTAATTTTGAAAATTATACATGTAATTTACTTAACCTGGCGACATGTTGATACTCTAGGGACTTACCACTTATATGCTTTATACACTTGTCACAGTCTTCCGCTTGCGTAATTTAACTGTCTCTGGAGTATGATATGCTGATTTAGTGTAATCTTATTCATGTTTAATGTGCTAATACAGACAACATTTAATCATCATTATCTATGTTGCATAAGTGATGCATTGCAACTCGGGAGTTGGAGTTGGGCATCTGCTCGACCCTCGGATTTCGAGGCGTTACATACTGTCATGGCAGCCATATCATGAGAGAACTGGGATTCTCTGTTTCGTGCGGAGCTTTTTAGGGAGAGGAGTTTTGATGGGTTTCAAACTTCTCTACCCTCTTGAATATAAATAAGACCTGGGTCCCCAATCCAACACAATCAACATGAGTAAAACCTCATCAAATCTCCTTTGAAAGGTATAAGGAAAAAAAGATTCTGGCAATCCGATTTCACAGTGATGGCGAATCTTTATATTCGGTGCACAGACAAATTAGGTCCTATTAGTAATTCCCACAAGTTTAGACCTCACACTTGAAAACCCTTTAAAGCCCATCAAAAGATTCATTATATATATATATATATATATATATATATATATAAGTATTAAACACATGCACCCAGCCACAATAATCACACAGGCTAAAAAAACTTTGTCATGGAATCACTAGATGGGCTGCACGTGTATATTGATGTTTGGAGTTGGTGTTTATCATTCTTAAGGTCTAGCTCATCTTGTGTTCATGTTTAGATTGACTAAAATCTTATGGTCTTGCTCATCTTATGTTCATATTTAGATTGACTAAATGTTTAATTTTTTTAGATGTTATGGTGGATTATATTTAATGGATGAGTTGGATTGCATAAAGATATAATGCAGGGTGCACAATTCTCAATCTTACCACTTTTAAAAGGAGAAAAGTGCGTGGTAAGCATTATGGTAGTTTTACTGTTCAAAGAACACTTTCACAGTGTACTGTTCATATAAGTATTATTTGGTAAAATTTTAATTTATATATATATATATATATATATATATATATATATATATATATATATATATATATATATATATATATATTGGGGTGCCAACCCATGGTTCAATACCAGACGCGCTGCCTTTCAACACTAAAAGGTCTTGGGTCAAATGCCAACGTGGGTGTGTGAAAAAAATAATCTTATAACGGGTTATTGCCATTTAGGGCTCATCCAAATAAATTACTTTTTCTATTTACATCAGTAGATCAGTAATTTATTTCAGATAAGTTAGTTTGGTTTATGATTAGTTATAAGTAATTATTTTTATTTAAAAGTACTTAATCACTTTAGTTAACTTTTTTAGCTTTTTTTACTTCTTATCAATTGCCTAAGAGATGCATCCAGAGAGACTAAAGAAAGGAGAAGCTGATAAACATGTTGTTTACCAAACATAATTTTATGCTTAATAAGTAGAAAGTAAGAGAAGCTATTTGAGGAATAAGTACCTTATCTTAAGTAATTTAAGATCCAAACGCCCCTTTACTGAGTTGTTAAAATCCTTTATTTTCATGTAATTTTTATATAAATGATCTGCATTGACTAAAGTTTATCCATCTATTTACTAATAAATGGCATATATAAATTTAAAATAGGCCTTGAAAGTTTTGTTTTTCAAACAAAATTGTTCTTTTCAGAGAAAAGATCTTAGTTCAGTAAAAGGAGTTTTTGTGCCCACTTGAAAAATAAGAGATTTTAAAACTATAAACTAATTGTATGGATTTTGTTCTTCAAACAGTCTCTGTTTGCTAATGTACATGAGCTCTACAGGCCACTATGGTACTTAGTACAGCTATCCTGTTCAACTGGTACACTCCTTGTAATTAAAGGACATAAATCATCTACAACACTTTCTACTTTCCTTATAAAGTATGACAAATTAATTACTTTGGCATCCAGTAAAAGCTTATCATCCAATCTAATCCCACACATTAGTATTATCCAATCCTATACAGTAGGTAAAACAGTATCTACAAGGCCCACTATACTATATTTAATACAAGCTTAATAAAAATATTAAAAATAAAAAATAAAAAAGAAATTAGGATGGCCTGCACCATGGAACTGTTGATGCTAAAATCTGATTCACCCTTTGCTAAGCTCTGAGCACTCGAACCGAGCCCTGTAGTCTACGCAAGAGAAGGACAAAGGAGACCCTGGCTAGAGCAGGGGACCCTTCGATACCAAAGCCAGGCTAGGAATCTGAGTCTAAGTTGTGTAGAGTAAGCTTAAGGTATTAGATATTGCATACATTTTCCTGTAGATATGTATCCTATTTATACCTTTTTCCTGAGATGAACGTGTCCATCATTTTTGGCACGATCTTTGTTGGAGGCTTTAGCTACGGATATAAACCGTAGCAATATTACCACGGATTAAATCCGTAGCTAAAGACTCCAATCATTCGTAGCCTTTGCTCGTATTGATGGTCTCTTAGAAGTTCTATGGGGGGCCCACCACAATTTTTGTGTTCAATCTAATCCGTCCATCCATTTTGAAAAATCACTTTAATGCGTTAGCTCAAAAATTAGATAAAGTTAAAGCTTAAGTGGACCACACCATAGGAAACAATGGAGATTTAGTCCCTTTTGTTGATTTGAGGTGTGGTCCATGTAAGTCTTCTATTTGCCTCATTTTTTAGGATAAATCCGTAAATAATTTATTGAATTGAATGGAAGGCATAGATAAATGACATACGTCATGGTGGGCCACACGGAACCCCTAACATGACCGTCCATCTCAATTTGGCGGCCGCGTGCGCAAAAAAACAAAATAGCCCCCCCGCCCGCTGCATTTTTCATTCTCGCGCCCACCTCTCTCTCTATCTTCTCTCGCTTCTTTCTCTCTATCTTCTCCCCACTTCTCTCTCTCGCTCCCTGCCCATCCTCAACTGCGTGAGGGACTCGTTCGGACGGCTCCACTTCTCTCTCTCTCTCTCTCTCTCTCTCTCTCTCTCTCTCTCTCTCTCTCTCCCTGCCCATCCTCGACTGCGTGAGGGACTCATTCGGACGGCTCCACTTCTCTCTCTCTCTCTCTCCCTGCCCATCCTCGAACGCGAGGTTTTTCTCTCTCTCTCTCTCTCAATCTCTCTCAATCTCAATGTTAATTTATGAATTTGGGGATTTAGTAATTTGTGGATTTCCAATTCGAATATGGACCCTCATTTAGGGATTTGGGGATTTTAGGGCTTACAGATTTGAATGTGGACCTTGAATTTGGGTTTTTCTAATTTTACAAATTGGGGATTTGGGGATTTTAGGATTTTGTTTCATGGGCCGTGGATATTGTGAAGAAAACATTGATGGACCTTTTAGATTATGAAGAAAATGTTGAATCAATGGTTTTGTCGAATTCCGAGAACATCGAACGGTTAACAGCAAGTTTTTTTTCAGCATCTGCATACTCACGCATCGAAGCACTCTCTCACTATCCAGTTCTATGCTTGCCTGTTCAGAACTCGCAATGGTTTCCACCAGCTTTCCATCTGATTCCATGGCCTTCTCATTTAGAACAACATCGATCCCAGTAGCTAGATCGATATTTTTGCATTTTGCGTCTCCACCCACATCTGATGTAGAATGAGTGGCCATTTGAATTTGATCAACCTCATCGGTCATCACCTTTTCTATGTTCCCTACAGCTGTTTGAGTCTGATTAACCTCATCCATCGCTTTCTCTTCCATATCCACCACAGCCAAGTTACCACTGTCTCCTGCAGCAGCTGTCAGGGGATGACCAACTTGCTTGATGGGAAGAGCATCTCGGTTTTGGCCTTCTGAAACAGAGGAATGATCCTCAACCAGTAACTTGGATTCGACATAACTATTACTATTTGTTGCAGTATCTTCTTCACCTGCAGCTTCAACATGGTTTCCTAAATCACAAGCTTTATCTTCCTCTACAACTTGAACATCATTTCTAGAATCACTTGCTGGATGATCAACTGGCATCTTCTCCTCCCTAGTCATTGAATTCAGAATGGCAGTCCCCTCAAGACCCATGTCAGCTTGAAAAGGAATAGAAGGATTTTCGACCAAAGCGCCTATCAGGTTGTCGCTACTCCCAACAGGGAACTGATCTTCACTGGCATTAATCTCTTTGTGATTCTCACTGTCTAACAGAGTCATCTTTTCCTCATTCACAGTGGCAGCACCATTATCGGATAGGCTCATATTCATGCTAGTAACAAACACGAAATTAAAATTTAGATCGGGTAACACAGACCTTGTTAATTCCACAAGCGTACACATAGCCCCTCTACAAGCTGCCACATCTCTCAAATTGGCATGTGTGCCAAACAAGAAATCCCCAATCAGGTGGGCTTGCTCGTGTATATGCTCTGTCACCAAAATAGGCATGTACCACCATCGGGTACACTAGTCTATGAAACAAATGGATGACTAGAAAGAAAGATATTCAGCCAACTTTCTTCGGTCATCTATTTGTTAGGTACACTTTGCATAGCCCTCATGAAAACTACGGCTTGATCTTTTCGCGAGGGATAATATACACACAGGGCCTGCTTGATGGAATGCTTGGATTCTTGCATGCATATGCCACATTAGTATATGTGATCGCTTGTAGAGAAACTGATAGATGGTTTGGATCTCAAGCATGTACCACAATCCATAATGGTACTATGTGGCTTCTAGAGTTACTGGGATATACAAGCATCACAAGGATACAAATGAGGATTCTGTGGATTTTCTTGCTTTCTTTTTTATTTGTGATGTATGCATTTCTATTCCCCAACTTCTTAGAGGGCATTATTGCAATCTTCTCTTAGGCACTTCACAAATAACCAAATTGTGGAAATTCATCAACCATGAATTTGTATATTTGCATCCAGACTGTCCACATCTTGTGCTCATAGTTGATAGAAAGTAAGCTGAAAATTACATCCATCAAATGATTCGAACCATCCATTTTGTGGTTGATGTCATACTTGGGCAGAGTGTTGGACCATGTAAACCAACAATATCTTTGCATCAATACCATGGAGTTTAATAAACTAAATGCGTACCAGGAGATGTTGGGTCATTGTTGAATCTTGAGGAGGCTCAGAGACTTGTTCTTGCTTGCCTTCTCTCCCTTTACATCACTTTCAAGATAGGGAAGAAGTGGAAGACATAAGAGATGCTTGGGGACCAACACTTCTATATACAGGGGACTCTTAAGAACATTCAGCCCATCAAGGTTCCTTAGCCCTCAAGTCTCTATGCTTTTAGAATGCCCACACTTGCTAAGATCCCACCACATGAGTGTCTATGATCAGCCCATATTATGTAGGATATGATCAAATCATAAGTGGGGCTCACAAACATGCTCATTAGTTAAGATCCAACAACTTGATTCAATCTATTTAATCAAATCATTGATCTATGATGGCCCACTAAACGGACAATAGTCTTACATTCTCCTCTTGAGCCACATAGATCAATGCTTTACTTGTAAAAATGAGTTAAGTGTTAACTGACAATAGTCTTGGTATTGATTCCCTAGTGGGGGTGGCTAACAGTGAAGTGTTAACTGACAATAGTCTTGGTATTGATTCCTTAGTGGGGTGGCTAACAGTGAAGTGTTAACTGACAGTGGGGTGTACTAACAAGCTATAAAAAAATTAATTAATTTTTTTTTTTTAAAAAAGAGTTTGGAAATATTTTTTTATATTCAATTTTCTCATACCATGGAGGAATCCGGGCCATTTTAGGATGCAGTCCCAAAACTCAATCAGATTCAAATCTCAAGTGAAACACACAAGATCTTGTTTTTAGCACGATATAACTTTGTGCTTAGCATCTCCAAACTTTAGTGTCAGGTTGATTTTGTCCAAGAGGTTTATATGGTGCCTAGCTTGTTGTTTGGTTTTTGGTTTAGAAACTTGACACTTACACATGCTTCATATTAGTCGAAGCTCGAATTGTTTTAATTTTTAAATCTTGTTAATTTTGAAAAGCTTCTCCATATTTATCTTTTTCATTTGAATGCATTTCAAATTGTATTGGATGGTATCAAGGTTTTATTGATGTTAAGTTTTACCTACTTGTCTCCTCTTTTATTCAACTATGGAATGTGGGTTTTTTTTTGTGTGTGTGTGGTTTCTTTTGCAAGAATAATACTTGATTTATATTTGATTCCAGGTAGATCTCCTTTTGTCATATAGCTATGAAGATGACTTAAAAGCCCTTATCCCACATGTCCCTCGACACTACCAATGCCTTCTCATGTCTGCTACTTCAAGGTATGGTATCTCAATTCTTTGTGTACTGGATTTGAAAGCTCATTCCTTTTCATTCATCACTTACTGCTACCAGCTTTTAAAGTTCATATCTATGTTCTTGTACTACTTTAAAAAAAGTTCTTAGAATACTTTAATGGCTGTTAGCCAAATTAAATAATAATGCAGGAAAGAAAAACAACCTCAAAATTCAGATCTTGAGAGGTTGATACAAACATTATTCTAAGGACAACCTTACACCAAAAACGAGTTTATGGTAGGACAACCTTATTTCTAGAAAGGTCTTTGTATCAAGTCTCAAATCGAAGAGGAATACAAAAACAAATATGAACTGAATTGAAATAACTTGTAATTAAAGATGTATTGTTCTAGGGACGGCCATACACCATAAAAATGGCAGGGCAACCTTGCTGGAACAACTTTCAAATGAAATTGCAAATCAAGCTTATAAAGGAATAGCACAAAGTAAATTCTAAGCTATTACAACATTCTCACAAAGCTTGAAATAATTACAACATTCACCACCATACATACATCCCACAAAAAGAATAAAAACAATTAAAAGAATAAATCAATCAACCACAGCTCAAAGGATTTATAGTGGTTCGCCTGTGTGTTCACCAACTGTTAAACAACAGCCACACAAAAAGCTACTCCACTCCTAATATCCTCACACAGGGATATTAGCGTTCACTAAAGATAGGTTTTCCCAGGTTCACCCAAAACCCTTACAATTGTGTCTTTGTATGTGGGCTTACACAATTAAAAACCCCACTTCGAGTTTTCCTGGCTTTCCTCGGATAACCAATATAACAAGATTTTTCCGGCAAATCTTGAAAGAAACCAAAATAATAAAAGGAATTTACAATATGTAAAATACCGAATATCTTCTTCGTTGTAGCAGCAGGTAGAACCAAATCAAAGTAGATGATTGAATGTCCAAGTTCAATGTCCAAGATTGATTACAATGGTTCTAATTCTAATAGATTTTAAATTAAACCAAATAGGGCTTGCCTTAATTGATTTTGATTCCAAAGAAAGGGAATAACAATTCCTCTTTTCAAATCGATTGGAATAGCAGAAACAAAATCAATTAAAATAAAGCTAAGGAAAGAAGATATTAAATAAGCACACTTAGCTTAATTGGAGCACAATTATCTCTCGAAGTTCGACGAAGATTGGCTTGAATACTATAATTAAATCGATGATTTCTTCGAGATTCGTGCTCTATTTATAGGTGAGAAGATCGGGTCTTCGATCGTCTAGAGTGCTCTTCGACTAGTCAAGCCATCACCGATATTTGAAAGATTAGGCGGGATAAGCGCATCGTTCTACGATCGTCGTAGCCCTCCTACGATCGTCGTAGGTCACCTACGATCGTCGTAGGTTTCCTTCGGGTCGTAGTCCCGCAAAGTTCACCGACTTCGAGTCGTAGATTCTACGATCGTCGAAGATGCGTAAACACTGCTCTACGATCGTCGAACAGATTCCGTGACTAGTCGAAGGCTAACAAATTTTATCCTAATTTGTAACAAACTTACGATCGATCCAGGAATTTCTTAGATCGGTCGAAGCAAGTCTAGGACTAGTCGAAGGCGACCTAAGACTAGTCGAAGAAGATCAATCACATGTAAAATAACATTCGGTTTATGTATCCGAAATGACCTACTTCTAAGGTCATCCTATGGTCAAACAAACCTCAATCATGAAGTATGGACATTGAAACAAGAGACCATGAAGAATGAGCCTTGAAGTCTTGATGTAGACTAAACCTTGAAGTAGCTCAATCATGAAAGTGGCTTGAGTTTCACTTGAGTCTTGAGTTCAACTTGAGTCTTGCCTTGTACTTTCTTTTTCTTTTCAGCTTGAGTCTTGTGAGCAGTTCTTGCATTCAAGAGTCTTGTCTTGTGATCAGTTCTTTCATTCAAGATCTT
This sequence comes from Magnolia sinica, assembly GCF_029962835.1. NCBI lineage: Eukaryota > Viridiplantae > Streptophyta > Magnoliopsida > Magnoliales > Magnoliaceae > Magnolia > Magnolia sinica. The sequence goes on along the minus strand of NC_080573.1, from coordinate 1,198,345 downwards.
GAGTCTTGTACTTGAGAGCGTTGCTTGATGTGAGCTTAGCTTGTACATGTATGTTGATCCTTGAGAGAGCTTCACTTATGCAAGTTATATATAACAGAGTATAATAGTGATTTTGGCACCACAAGTTTGACAACAGACAGGGATATAAAATATAGCACTTACAATCTCCCCCTTTGTCAAATTAGTGACAAAACACATAACCAAACAAAAGTAAAACAACTGGTTAATACATGCAAATCAATAATCAACATTTAACATTCAACCAGTTTCAACATTCAACAAGATCAAACATATATTCTTCTTGACACCCCACTCCCCCTGAGTAACATAACCAATGCTACTCCTCTCACAATCACATTAACAACAAACCATTCTCCCCCTTTTTGTCACAAGATGACAAAGGAGAACTAAATAAAGGAATGAGAGTAAACATGAGGAGGAAATAGAGTATAGCACAAGAGTCATAGAGATACTCAAGATAGCATCACAGATATCCAGCATAAATATTACATGAAAAACAAATATCCAGCATAGAATCCAACTCAAACTCAATCAAACAAGAGCAAAGTAATAAAGTTATTACATACCAAAAGTCTCATAGAAACTAGTCAGAATTAGAACTTGAAGATGGAGTAAGAATAGAAGGATCAAGTTGGTGCATGCCTTTGTTCAAGCGCCTTAGGTATTTGCGCATGTATTTGAATTGCAAATCATGAGCAAAGGACATATTCTCCAACTTAACATTAATATTCTCAACTTTATCTTCTAATGCACTCGACGTGCATCAACATCAGATGGTACAAAATTGGATCATTAGCTGAGTCAAATCCAGTTCCTCAAAAATATCATCCATATTAATATCAACACCGCTTCTTCAAGACCACCACCACCACCACCTTGTTAGAAGCAGATCCAACTTCATCTTATTAATATTTGTATTGTTGAAGATCGGATGATGGATTGGTGCTTCATCAACAGTGCATATCGACTAACATATGAGTAGCCAATCATCATAAAGTATGCAAATGGAATGTCACTATGACCGATGTCACGCCCCAAACTCGGAGACCGGCTCACAAAATTCCCGATCGCCGAATCCGGCGCGACCTCAGTAGAACCCCATTCTCGGCTCCCAGGCCCATTCGCCAGGTTCCGATCCGGGATGCTACAAGGAGGATTTTGTACATCTTTGATTCGTAATAAGCATAACCAAAGGCATAACCCACAAACAACAACCAAAAACTCCATCACATTTCCACTATAATCAAAAACTTTACAGTACAATGAGCATAAGGGAAATACAATGAAGATAGACCAAAACTCCAAAAGAAGATCACCCACGCGTCCAATCGCTGCGCGATCCAACGTCACCTGCACGCAACGGTCGTGCATAAGCTTATAGAAAGCTTAGAGGGTGGTGAAAGTGTATGCTCAAGGTGATAATGTAGTCATGCAGTATCAGAGTAATGCGGAACATGCTGATGAATGCTAAGAATCCCATTAGCCGTATCCCAAGGCCATGCGGTGCAAAGAATGATGTCGGCCATACCAAGGCCATGCAATGCAAAATGCAAGTCAAGCATACAAATCCTCATCTAAGTCCACATGTCAATACGGCTCAAATCTGGAATATCACCGGGGTCTAGTACACTCCAAGCCAGATTGCCGCCCCATCGCGCGCAATAAGGTGAGTGGAAAAGACCTCACTATCCGCCTGCCAATATCGGGCTCGGCTCGTCAATAGCGGACCCATTCCTCGAGCCGGTCGGACTCGGCCTAGCATTGCCCCTACTCTCGGGCGGTGTAAGGCCGCACCCCCTTCCAACCGACCACGACACGGGGGGAGACCGTCTGGTAATCGGCAATCGGCGCTCATGCATCCACTCGGTCAGACGTTGGAGCAACCTCCCGGTACCATAAGGGTTTAGGGACTTTCACCTGGGGATATCTATCGCACCCCATGTAGAAAGATTTCCAGTATCCAATCCCGCCAACCACGATGCGTCGTGGAGGCTATGGCCCGATGTCGCTAGGGCGTGAGTAACCATATCACACAATGCGAATGCATGAATCACACTATTCACTCATGCAACGAATCCTGCGCGTATCGTGCGCTCATGTAGGGCAACACCCTCTGTACGGGAGCCTAAACAGTCTGCCCAAGGCATATACTATGATCGGCATTGATCATATCAAGCATACGTATGATGCATATGATTATGAATCATGGAATTAAATATGTTATATGGGATGGATGATAATCATAACAAGGATGGGCCTAGACGGCCTATATATCAGGTGTACGAGCCTATCAATGGGCCCTAGGAAAAGTCATAATGCGGACATTTAACCACACTACACTTACAATGTGGACGTCAAACCAACATTGCTCCCAAGGCACGACTGCCACAAATATCATTTCATAAGTTATTTTGGGATCACACATTGCAATGGACCTTAGGTACATCCATTGGGCCCTTAAATACATCAAATTAGCCAAGTCATATGGGCTTTATATTCATTAAGTGGGCCACACCAATGGGCCTTATGTACATTGCAATGGGTTATAACCCGGGGGCTTCAGAACATATCAAATAGGCCTAAGCTTATGGGCCTTACACGTGTCAAATGGGCCTCGACAGTTGGGCTCCATATGTACATCAAATGGGTCTACTCACCTGGGCCTTATATGTATCAAATGGGCCTCACCAATTGGGCCCCATGTGCACATCAAATGGGCCTCAACTCATTGGTCCCATTACATCAAATGGGCCTCGACCCATGGCCTTTTATATACATTAAATGGCCTCGACCCATGGGCCTCTAATACATTAAATGGCCTCGACCCATGGGCCTTTTATATACATCAAAGTGGGCCTCAACCATGGGTCACAAGTACTGAGGTGGGCCTCAATCACGGGCCTCCACATTAGTAAAAAAAAATATATACATATAATATAGTATATAATATGTATATAGTATATAATATATATACATAATACATGTATATAATATTATATGAAGTATAATATTATACATATATATATATATATATATATATATATACACACACGCGCACACATCACAGTGGGCCCACACACTCATCACAGTGGGCCCACACACGTCACAGTGGGTCCACGTCCACCGTCCAGGCGGACGGTGGGAATGAAGCACATACATCAATGTGGGCTCCATGTGGGGCCCACCATAGTGTTTATATCCCATCCGGACCGTTGATAAGGTCCAGCAGACCTAGATGAAGGGTGAAAATAATTTTCACCCTGATCCAAAACTTCTGTGGGCCCAAAAAGGGTTTCAAAGGTAAATGTTCAATTCCACTGTTTCACACGATGTGGCCCACCTGAGTCTTGATGAACGGTTTAGACAGCATATAAACATCAAGGTGGGGCCCACGGCTACAGCCGTGGGTGGCTGTTCACGGACACGTCCGCCCGGACGCTGGCGCAGGCAGCGCCTGCTGCGCTTCTGACGCAGCAGCAGCAGCAGCTGCTGCTGTTTTTATTTTTATTTTTTTGATTTTTCGTTTTTTCCACAGATTTTGCAGGTGGGGTCCACCTCTTGCAGATCTGCTCCGTCCAAAGACTCCCCATGCCTCGCGATAGTCAAAACAAGCCCAATATTGGGCCTGTTTCAGCATATAAAAGGGTTAGGAAAGGTTTCAATGGTGCAAACCTCCATTTGCCACGGTATGGCCCGCCTGAAGGTCTGATGGATCCCACCTTCTGGCTCAACGCCTAAAATCGTCTTGGGAAAGGAATGAACGGCACGGATTTAATATATACATCAAGGTGGGGCCTACATGAGTGGACCACCCCAAGGCTTGGGACAAAAGGTGATATTTGTGTTTTCCCATTTAAACGTCCAGCGTCCAGGGACGCTGGACGGTCTTGCAATTTGAGGTGGGCCTGTTCAGGTGGGCCACCACTGATGAATGGCGTGGGTACTATCCTTATAAGGTGGGCCCCACTCAAATAAAATGCTTACTACATGGTGGGGTCCATTCAAGTGGCCATACAACCTTACCATCATACAACAAAATAAAAATAAAAATAAAATAAAATAAAATAAAAATAAAATAAAAAGGGAGAGGGATAGAGAGTGAGACCGTGTGATGGAGGGACCCCGGCACTATGGGCCCTCCCTTGCACTAAATCATACATCAAGTGGGTCCCATTACATGTGGGGTCCATGGAATTGAAATCCAATGGTGGAGATCCTTTCTCCACTAAAATAAATGGTCTAGATGACCTTAAATATACAAGAAAATAAACATCATGATGGGGTCCATGGAGAATGGCCCCATCATGGAATGATCATGATGATCCAAGTGGGCCATCGGCCACATCTTAGGGTCCAATGTGAGATCCAAACCATTGATCGGTTGGCCTCACTTGGCCCATCTTAAAAATATGAAAATCTACCCTATCAAGGCACCCACCACTTGATCTTCTTGCTCCCTTGGCTTCCTTAGCTCCTTGAGCTCCTCTTTGATGGTGGAAGATGAGAAATGGATGGTTGAGATGAGAGATGAAGGGGTGGGAAAGGTGGACCTCACAAATGAAGTTTTCTCACCATGGGGGACTCATGGTGCTCTCTCTTGGATTTTTGGATTTTTTTTGAAAAAAATGAATAAGAGAGATAGTTGTAAAGGGAGGGAGAGAGAGAGAAAGAGATGGGTGATGGAGTGATGGGGGATGGTTTGGGTTGAAAATTGTGAAAAGGTGTATGGTTGTTGTTGAAATTTGGAAAAGAGGAGTGGTGAGGTGGAAAGAATGGTGGACTTTTGTAAAAGGTGGTGATGGGTTGTTGTACTTGAGGTATGGGATGCTTTAATGGTTGATTGATGGGACTAATTGTAGAGATTCCTCCGAAATCCAACGCGCGGTGTTTCTTCGAATAAACGCGGGCCCACTCTTACCTGGGTATCGTTTCGGTGCGCAAGTCACGGCGTTGGAACCGCGGCGGCGACGCGATCACCAAGACATAAGTTTCGGATCGAGCCGACGTCGATGCGCGGACTCTGCTTAGGATCGTGCGCAAATACCAATACGGTGCGAAGGTTGCGGAATTTGGACCGGAAGGATCGCGGAAGCTAACAGAAGATGGATTAGGACACGGGTCTTACAACCAGGCAATGAATCGAAACTGAAGAATGAAATGACAGATTAAGGAAGGCAAACAAATCTGAGTACCATTTGAGATAGCATGGATAACACGAACCATAAATGAAGTCAGGTCAGATTTATACTCAATTTGAAGTGAAACCTGTGCTCCACGACTGGTCGTGGGTATCTACGACCGGTCGTAGTACGACTGGTGGTGTATACTCACGACTGGTCGTACAAACCCAAAAATTCAATATCTTGCAATTTACACAAAAATTGAAATTTAATCTAGCAAATATATACAATAATATACAAGAAGGCATAAATTATCAATTTAAAATGCACATGCCAAGATCAAATTTCATCTTTTTGAACCTGCTTTTATCAAGAGGTTTTGTGAAAATATCAGCACGTTGATTTTCAGTAGGAATATATTCTAGAGATATAACTTTTTCTTCTACTAATTCCCTTATATAATGAAATCTAATGTCAATATGCTTAGTACGAGAATGCTGTTATAAGTTTTATTTGAAATATTTATCGCACTGGAATTATCACAATGTAATAACATAGAATCTGTTTAATTCCATAATCACTTAGCATTCGTTGCATCCAAACAAGTTGTGTACATGCATTACCAGCTGAAATACTTCAGCTGTTGAAAGTGATTTAGAATTTTGTTTCTTACTAAACCAGAAACTAGACAATTTCCAATAAAAACAACCACCACCGGTTGATTTTCTATCATCTAGATTACCACCCCCAACATCCGAGTACCCAACTAATTGAACATTGGTTTCATGAGGATACCAGAGACCGAGATTTACAGTACTTGCGACATATCTAATAATTCGCTTGACAGCAATCAAGTGAGATTCTTTTGGATCAGATTGATATCTTGCGCAAATACCAACACTTAGAGAAATATCAGGTCTAGTAGAGTTAGATATAACAAACTACCAATCATACTCCGATAAAGTTTTGAGTCAACATTTTTACCATTAGAGTCTTTTGATAGTTTCGGGTAGTACTCATAGGAGTATCGAAATTCTTACCATTCTCAAATCCAAATCTCTTGATTAGATTCAAGGCATACTTAGATTGAGAAATGAATATTCCTTCAGATTGTTGCTTTACTTGCAATCCAAGGAAATAAGTCAATTCCCCAACCATGCTCATTTCAAACGTGATTTCATCAAATCTGCAAACTCAGTAGTCAAGTCAATACAAGTTGATCCATAAATGATATCATCAACATAAATCTGTACCATTAAGATATGATCATTATGTTTCTTAACAAACAGAGTTTTATCAACAGATCCCATTTGAAAATTATGAGTTAAAAGAAATTTCGTTAGTTTCTCATACCATGCCCTAGGTGCTTGTTTTAATCCATAAAGTGCCTTTTTAAGCCGATATACATGATCAATATTTTTGGAATCTTCAAATCCCATTGGGTCTCAACATAGACTTCTTCATGTAAATCGCCATTTAGAAAAGCACTTTTTACATCCATCCGATAGATCTTTATCTTTTTAAAACATGCAATGGATATAAATAGTCGATAGATTCAAGACGTGCTATCGTGCAAAGGTTTCATCGAAATCAATCCCTTCAATTTGAGTATAACCTTGTACCACCGCTAGCCTTGTTTCTAATTATATTTCCACATTCGTCGACTTATTTTTGAAAATCCATTTTGTTCCAATGATGTGTTTATCTTTAGGTCTTGGTACGAGATACCAAACATCATTTCTTATGAATTGGTTGAGTTCATCTTGCATCGCAACAATCCGGTTCTTCATCCGTAAGCGCTTCTTTTACGTTAGATGGTTCAATTTGGGATGTAAAACATACATAATTACATATATCCTCAAGTTGTCTACGTGCGAACACCGGTGAGAGGGTTTCCAAGAATTTGTGTGGTTGGATGATCTTTAACAGTCCTCAACTCGAATCAGTTTGATTTGATGAAGTATCAGGTTTATCAATGATTAGTACTTCATCATTATCTGAATTAGAAGTTGGTGTGTTTAAATGATCATCAATGACAATATTAATGGATTCTTGAATCACACCAGTCCTTTTGTTCAGGACCCTATAAGCTCGACTGTTTAAAGAGTATCCTAGAAAAATACCTTCATCACTCTTCGTATCGAACTTTCCCAAATTTTCACGATCACGTAAAATATAGCACTTGCTGCCAAAAACTCGAAAGTATTTAACAGTAGGCTTTTTATTGAACCATAATTCGTAAGCCGTCTTATTATTATCTTTTTTGTGTAGACTCGGTTAATAATATAGCAAGCTGTGTTGACTGCTTCAGCCCAAAGATTTTTAGAGAGCTTCATGCTATTCAACATGACATTAGCCATTTCTTGAAGCACCCTATTCTTCCTTTCTACAATTCCATTTTGTTGTGGAGTTTTGGGAGCAGAGAATTCATGTAATATTCCTTGGTCGGTACAGAACTTCTCAAAATTGCTATTCTCAAATTCAGATCCATGATCACTACGAATTTTACTGATTTGAGAGGATTTTTCAGTTTGAATCCTTTTGAGAACTTTTCTTACTTCTTCAAGGGTTTCAGATTTATCCCTTAAGAAGACTACCCAAGTGAATCTGGTAAAGTCATCAACTATTACCAAGATGTACTTTTTCCCACCTTGACTTTCTGTTCTGGTAGGTCCTATCAGATCCATGTGGAGAAGTTCGAGTGGTCTTGATGTGGTATTTGAATTCACCTTTTTGTGTGAGTTCTTTGTTTGTTTGCCTATCTGGCACTCACCACATATTTTATCTAATTTCTGAAGTTTGGGTAAACCTCTTACAAGTTCTCGTTTGCTCAATCGATATAGATTTCGATAATGTACATGTCCAAGACGTTTGTGCCATAAATCAGTCTCGTCTGTATGGACCATGTAACATGTTTGATTAGATGAGCTGGATTCGCTAATAATATAGCAATTTTCAGACGTTCTACGTCCAGTTAATATTACAGAACCCTTATTATTTAGTATTTCACAACTTTGATTAGAAAACCGAACATTATGGTTATTATCACATATTTGTGATATACTAAGCAAGTTGTGCTTTAGGCCTTCAACATATAAAACATTTTTAAACACTGGAAGATTAAAAAGTTGAACCGTACCTTGGCCTATTATCTTGCAGTTGCTACCATCACCAAATGTGACTGACCCATCAGTCATATCTTTCAGATCGGTGAATAAAGCTTTGTCACCTGTCATATGCCTGGAGCATCCACTGTCTAGGTACCACTTTGAATGACTTGTTGCTTTGAAAGCAGTGTGAGCAACCAAGCAGGTGACTTTAGGAACCCATTTCATAATTGTTTTGGGTTTAGGAACATAGTAAGTCTTCTTTTGTGTATACTTGTAGGAATGACCTATAGAGTTAGATTTTAATAGCTCCTTGAGTAAATCAACTATCTTTTCAGCTAGTGGATTTCGATTCTGATTAAAGTTGACATGGCTGTTTCTAGGTTTTTGAAAAGTTTTTGAATTTTTAGAAAAATCTTGATAAGTACTTTTCCCTTTTGAGTTTGAGGACTCTCCTTTAACAAACATAGGAGGAGTATACTTTTGTTTAGGAGATTGATTTTTATCATAGCCCAACCCGGATCGATCGCCACATTTTCTTGATTCGGATAACAATTTTTCTAACTTTGGATCACCTTGGGCATATTTCCATGTGTCCTTTAAACTCAGAAGAGAGGAAACTTCAGTTTTAAGTTTCTCAATTTCAGATTTTAAATCAACAATTTGAGAGTTTTTAAATTCCAAATCGCATTTTGATTTTTCAAAATTATCTGAAATTTGTGATTTTTCTAAGACAAGCGATTCAAAACAATTTTTGAGTTTAGAAAACTTTTCTTTTTGAAGTTTAAGTTTGACAATTTTACAACTTTCCTTATATAGGGCATTGTAAGCATCTTGAAGATCATCTTCATTTTCACATTCACTATTCAGATTTTCTTCACTCGTAGAGTCATTATCTGAAAATGTGAATTTGGCTAGAGTCATAAGAGCTTTGACCTCATTGCCGGACTCGGTTTCAGAATCTTCTGATTCAGAAGAACCTTCAGAATCAGATGATTCATCCCATGTAGCCAACATACCCTTCTTCTTGGGTTTGTCCCTTTTAGGACATCTATTTGCTAAGTGCCCATATTCTAGACAGTTGTAACATTGACTATCTTTCAAAGATTTTCGAGATTTGGGTCTAAACTTATGTAAGTCATTTCATTTTTGAAAATCAAATCTTTACTTACTTTTGAAAATATTGTAAAATTTTTAGCTAAAAGAGTCATGTCATCTTCTGAATCAGAATTTTCTTCTGAACTACATTTAGAAGATTTTAGAGCGATAGATTTACCTTTAGGAGCTTTAAAGTTTAACTCGTAGGTTTGTAGAGAACCAACTAGTTCTTCAACCCTCATATTATCCGTATCACGAAGTTCCTGAATTGCGGTTACTTTAGAATTGAACCGTTCAGGAAGTGAGCGTAATATTTTTGCACATACTTTACTTTCTGGGATTTTATTGCCAAGACCCCACATTGAGTTTACAATGTCATTCAATCTAGTGTAAAAGTCCATAAACATCTCATTTTCCTCCATATGAATTTCTTCAAATCTGGTTGTGAGGAGTTGGACTTTAGATTTTTGACAATTGTAGTACCCTCGTGTGTCATTTCTAATGTATCCCAAGCTTGCTTTGCGGTATAAGAAATGATTCTTTTGAACTCATCCGGTGATAGTGCGCAAGTAATTGCATTTAGTGCTTTAGCATTTGCACTACTCTCACTTTTCGAAGGGTGGTCCATTGGTAATATGGTGTGGTTTTCATAGACTTTGAACCATCAACCCCATTAACTTCCATGATAGGAGGATTCCATTCAGTCACTGTGGCTTGCCAAACATTTTCATCCATTGATTTGAGGAAGATCCTCATTCCGGCTTTCCAATAAGCATAGTTGGAGCCATCAAAGGGTGGAGGCCTAGTGATCGAAAGGCTATCAAAATTTGACATCCGAATAGCTTAAATCGTTAGCTCGGAATTAAATCCAAGAATTAAAAGGAGCTATTAGGCTCGATACCACTTGAAAAGGCCAAGCTATATGTCCTAGAGGGGAGGTGAATAGGACAATGCCAAATAAAAACTTATAACAGCGGAATAATAAAGAAAATGATAGCCAAATTAAATAATAATGCAGGAAAGAAAAACAACCTCAAAATTCAGATCTTGAGAGGTTGATACAAACATTATTCTAAGGACAACCTTACACCAAAAAAGAGTTTATGGTAGGACAACCTTATTTCTAGAAAGGTCTTTGTATCAAGTCTCAAATCGAAGAGGAATACAAAAACAAATATGAATTGAATTGAAATAACTTGTAATTAAAGATGTATTGTTCTAGGGACAGCCATACACCATAAAAATGGCAGGGCAACCTTGCTGGAACAACTTTCAAAATGAAATTGAAAAACAAGCTTATAAAGGAATAGCAGAAAGTAAATTCTAAGCTATTACAACATTCTCACAAAGCTTGAAATAATTACAACATTCACCACCATACATACATCCCACAAAAAGAATAAAAACAATTAAAAGAATAAATCAATCAACCACAACTCAAAGGATTTATAGTGGTTCGCCTGTGTGTTCACCAACTGTTATCCAACAACCACACAAAAAGCTACTCCACTCCTAATATCCTCACACAGGGGATATTAGCGTTCACTAAAAATAGGTTTTCCTATGTTCACCCAAAACCCTTACAATTGTGTCTTTGTATGTGGGCTTACACAATTAAAAACCCCCACTTCTGAGTTTTCCTGGCTCTCCTCAGATAACCAAAATAACAAGATTTTTCTGCAAATCTTGAAAGAAACCAAAATAATAGAAAGGAATTTACAATATGTAAAATACCTGAAAATCTCCTTCGTTGTAGCAGCCGGTAGAACCAAATCAAAGTAGATGATTGAATGTCCAAGTTCAATGTCCAGGTACTTGATTACAATGGTTCTAATTCTAATAGATTTTAAATTAAACCAAATAGGGCTTGCCTTAATTGATTTTGATTCCAAAGAAAGGGAATAACAATTCCTCTTTTCAAATCGGATTGGATAACCGAAACAAAATCAATTAAAATAAAGCTAAGGAAAGAAGATATTAAATAAGCACACTTAGCTTAATTGGAGCACGAATTATCTCTCGGAAGTTCGACGAAGATTGGCTTGAATACTATAATTAAATCGATGATTTCTTCCGAGATTCGTGCTCTATTTATAGGTGAGAAGATCGGGTCTTCGATGTCTAGAGTGCTCTTCGACTAGTCGAAGCCATACAGATATTTGAAAGATTAGGCGGGATAAGCGCAGACCGTTCTACGATCGGTCGTAGCCCTCCTACGATCGGTCGTAGTCACCTACGATCGGTCGTAGGTTTCCTTCGACCGGTCGAGGTCCTGCAAAAGTTCACTGGACTTCGAGTCGTAGATTCTACGATCGGTCGAAGATGCGAAACACTGCTTCCTACGATCGGTCGAAGCAGATTCAGGACTAGTCGAAGGCTAACAAATTTTATCCGAATTTGTAACAAACTTACGATCGGTCGAGGATTTTCTTAGAGTGGGTCGAAGCAAGTCTAGACTAGTCGAAGGACCTAAGACTAGTCGAAGAAACAGACCAATCACATGTAAAATAACATTCGGTTTATGTATCCGAAATGACCTACTTCTAAGGTCATCCTATGGTCAAACAAACCTCAATCATGAAGTATGGACATTGAAACAAGAGACCATGAAGAATGAGCCTTGAAGTCTTGATGTAGACTAAACCTTGAAGTAGCTCAATCATGAAAGTGGCTTGAGTTTCAGCTTGAGTCTTGAGTTCAGCTTGAGTCTTGCCTTATACTTTCTTTTCAGCTTGAGTCTGAGCACTCTGAGCCGTTCTTGCATTCAAGAGTCTTGTCTTGTGATCAGTTCTTTCATTCAAGATCTTGAGTCTTGTACTTGAGAGCGTTGCTTGATGTGAGCTTAGCTTGTACATGTATGTTGATCCTTGAGAGAGCTTCACTTATGCAAGTTATATATAACAGAGTATAATAGTGATTTTGGCACTACAAATTTGACAACAAACATGCTACCAGCTTTTAAAGTTCATATCTATGTTCTTGTACTACTTTAAAAAAAGTTCTTAGAATACTTTAATGGCTGTCAATGTCAATAGCCTTAAATGGTCATGTAGAAGAAATCAATTATACCTATTTATAAGTGCGGGCATGGTCCGGTGATCCAGCTTGTTGATCTGATGGACCACACCTTGGATGGAATGTGCTCCAACCAATTCTGGTTAATTTTTAACCAAGTTACTGATTAAAGTTAGCCAAGTTGGATGGAGTCGATCTGACTGGGCTAGTTTTTTAGTACACGACAGTTTTCAGGATACTGCGTTAGTTGTAGTTTATCAGCTAACTTTGAAACTGTGCACAGGTTGCAAGCTGGGGTGCTTACCTGTTGAAAAGAAATGTATTGGCAATGTCCTTTGCACTGAGGGACTCACACGAGGCACAAGTGCAATTTGCTTTGGAAAGAGGTGTGCCTACCAAGGTACCCCTATTACTAAACTTGTTGCCGCTGCATGCGATTGGAACTTGGAACCGTAGGAGCAACCTAGATCTAAGTCTCTTCATAACTTTTTGTTGATTTTATGCATGTCTTCTATATTCTAGGACTTATCTGGCAGTTGCTAGTTGACCTTCCAGCACTGATACAACCAGATATGGTTATTCATCTGGGATTTCTTTCTGATGGATCTACTTACACTTGTTTACATCAAGAAAATCTTAGCTCCGGAAAACATCTATTAACATCCTTTTGGAACTCAAGACTGCAAAAGATATTCATAAGATACTGATGTGCGATGCTCTTCACACTGTGATTGATTGACCTCATTGGTGGAGCCTGTACTTCCCTTCTTATAATTCTTCTAAAAATGTCAACAATGACCAAATTTGGTGTTATCTATTAATACCTTTAAAGTATATGGAACTCTAATAACTTCAACTTTCAAGAAGCATTTAATTTGGCAGGGTGCTATTTGCTTTAAAGTATAGGTGGATGTCGTACATTCCTATATTGATTACTCAAGCATGACGGTTATGCGCATTCTTTCAGGTGGATGTTGCATGTGGGAGGGTTGGAGTTGCATATTTCAGATTCAAGCATCTGGTACGTCTCTTGTCAAGAATGCATGTGTAGTTCATCAAACAATACATTATGTGATATCGTGTGCATGATATCTATGTTGTAATTTCCCTCATGTATTTTGCTTAAAATCCATGTTTATGCATGATTCTCATGCATTAACATGGATTTGGGCTAAAAAAGATCGAAATGAAAAATTTGAGAAAACAGGGGAGATTTTCTTTTATAAAGTAAGTATTTGGGACCAAGTGGTTATGTATTTGCTCTATTAAATTTGCTCAAAATTAATTGAGCAGACCCGGATGTGCGTCGGAGCTATCCGGATGAGCGGGAGTCCCTGGAAGGTGGGAACTGCTGTTATGACCATGATGAAGTTGTCTATTTCCTATGGACGGCATTGGAGGGCCTGGCCATTTGGACAGCCGTGTTTATGTATTTGATCGAAATTAATGGAGCAGACCGGATGTGCGTCGAGCTATTCGGAAGAGCGGGGTTCCATGAAAAGAGGGAACCGCTATTATGACCATGATGAAGTGGTCCATTTTCTATGACAGCATTGGAAGGGGGCTGGCATTTGCGTCGGATGGCCGTGTTTATATCTCGTATTTGCGGGGACCATAACCTTAACCTAAACCAAAACCTATGACCTAAAACCTTAACCTATAACCTAAATCTCAACCTTAACTTAAACCTAAACATATAACCTTAACCTAAAACCTAAAACCTAAAACCTAAACCTAAACCTATAACCTAAATATATTCTCAAATCCCTAAACCTAAACCTACACCCAATCCTAATCTCAACTCCCTAACCTAAACCCATACCTAAACTTGAAAACCCAAACATAAACCCGATCCCGAACCCAAACCCGATTTTCTAAACCTAAATCTTAACCTACTCTCAAATCCTTAAACCTATATCTTATAACCTAAACCTAAACCTTAACCTAAACCTTAACCTATACCTATAACCTTAACCTAAACCAAAACCTATAACCTAAAACCTTAACCTATAACCTAAACCTTTAACTTAAACTTAAACCTAAAACCAAAACCTAAACCTAAAACCTAAATGTATTCCCAAATCCCTAAACCTAAACCTACACCTAATCCTAATCTCAACTCCCTAACCTAAACCTAAACCTAAACTTGAAAACCCAAACATAAACCCGATCCCGAACCCAAACACAATTTCCTAAACCTAAACCTTAACCTATTCTCAATTCCTTAAACCTATAGCTTATAACCTAAACTTAAACCTTAACCTAAACCTAAACCTAAACCTTAACCTATACCTATAACCTATAACCTAAACCAAAACCTATGACCTAAAACCTTAACCTATAACCTAAACTTAAACCTTAACTTAAACCTATAACCTAAACCTGAACATATAACCTTAACCTAAAACCTAGAACCTAAACCTAAACCTATAACCTAAATGTATTCTCAATTCCCTAAACTTAAACCTACACCTAATCCTAATCTTAACTCCCTAACCTAAACCTATACCTAAACTTGAAAACCCAAACATAAACCCCATCCCGAACCCAAACCCGATTTCCTAAACCTAAACCTTAACCTATTCTCAATTCCCTAAACCTATATCTTATAACCTAAACCTAAACCTAAACCTAAACCTAAACCTTAACTTATACCTATAACCTATAACCTAAACCAAAACCCATGACCTAAAACCTTAACTTATAACCTAAACCTCAACCTTAACTTAAACCTAGACCTAAACCTAAAGCTCTAGCCTAAACTCAATTCCCTAAACCTCAACCTAGACCTAAACCTAAACCTATAGCCTAAACTCAAATCCCTAAACCTTAACCTATAACCTAACCTAAACTTATACTTAAAACCTAAAACTATTCCCAAATCCCAAACCCTATAACCTAAACCAAAACCTAAACCTAAACCTATAACCTAAATTCAATTCCCTAAACCTCAACCTAGACCTAAACCTAAACCTATAGCCTAAACTCAAATCCCTAAACCTTAACCTATAACCTAACCTAAACTTATACTTAAAACCTAAAACTATTCCCAAATCCCAAACCCTATAACCTAAACCAAAACCTAAACCTAAACCTATAACCTAAACTCAATTCCCTAAACCTCAACCTAGACCTAAACCTAAACCTATAGCCTAAACTCAAATCCCTAAACCTTAACCTTGAACTAGACCTAAACCTAAACCTATAGCCTAAACTCAAATCCCTAAACCTTAACCTATAACCTAACCTAAACCTATACTTATAACCTAAAACTATTCCCAAAACCCAAACCGACACCTAAACCTAAACCTAAACCTAAACCTATAACCTAAACTCAATTCCCTAAACCTCAACCTAGACCTAAACCTAAACCTATAGCCTAAACTCAAATCCCTAAACCTTAACCTATAACCTAACCTAAACTTATACTTAAAACCTAAAACTATTCCCAAATCCCAAAACCTATAACCTAAACCAAAACCAAAACCTATAACCTAAACCCGAACCCATTCTCAAATCCCAAAACCCAAACCTCAACCTAAACCTAAACCTAAACCTATAACCTAAACTCAATTCCATAAACCTCAACCTAGACCTAATCCTAAACCTATAACCTAAACTCAAATACCTAAACCTTAACCTATAACCTAACCTAAACCTATACTTATAACCTATAACTATTCCCAAATCCCAAAACCTATTACCTAAACCTAAAACTATAACCTAAACTCAATTCCCTAAACCTCAACCTAAACCTAAACCTAAACCGATAACCTAAACTCAATTCCCTAAACCTCAACCTAGACCAAAACCTAAACCGATATCCTAAACTCAAACCCCAAAACCTTAACCTATAATCTAACCTAAACCTATACTTATAACCTAAAACTATTCCCAAATCCCAAAACATATTACCTAAACCTAAACCTAAACCTATAACCTAAACTCAATTCCCTAAACCTCAACCTAAACCTAAACCTAAACCTATAACCTAAACTCAATTCCCTAAACCTCAACCTAGACCTAATCCTAAACCTATAGCCTAAACTCAAATCCCTAAACCTTAACCTATAACCTAACCTAAACCTATACTTATAACCTAAAACTATTCCCAAATCCCAAAACCTATTACCTAAACCCATTCTCAAATCCAAAACCTATAACCTAAACCTGACCTCATTCCCAAATCCCAAGACCTATAACCTAAACCAAAACCAAAACCTATAACCTAAACCCGAACCCATTCTCAAATCCCCAAAACCCAAACCGACACCTAAACCTAAACCTAAACCTAAACCTTTAACCTAACCTCAACCTAGACCTAAACCTAAACCTATAGCCTAAGCTCAAATCCCTAAACCTTAACCTAGACCTAGACCTAAACCTAAACCTATGGCCTAAACTCAAATCCCAAAACCTTAACCTATAACCTAACCTAAACCTATACTTATAACCTAAAACTATTCCCAAATCCCAAAACCGATTACCTAAACCTAAACCTAAACCTAAACCAAAACCAAAACCAAAACCTATAGCCTAGACGTGAACTCATTCTCAAATCTCAAAACCTTTAACCTAAACCTAAACCTTAACATAAACCTATAACCTATAACCTAAATCAATACCTATAACCTAAACCAAAACCATAACCTATAACCTAAGCCCAAACCTATAACCAAAACCAAAACCAAAACCAAAACCTATAACCTAAACCCGAACCCATTCTCAAATCCCAAAACCTATAACCTAAACCGAAACCGTAACCTAATCCTATAACCTGAACTCAAATCCCTAAACCTTAACCTATAACCTAACCTAAACCTATACTTATAACCTAAAACTATTCCCAAATCCCAAAACCTATTACCTAAACCTAACCTCTCCCTAAACCTATAACCTAAACTCAATTCCCTAAACCTAAACCTACACCTAATCCTAATCTCAACTCCCTAACCTAAACCTAAACCTAAACTTGAAAACCCAAACTTAAACCCAATCCCGAACCTGAACCCGATTTCCTATACTTATAACCTAAAACTATTCCCAAATCCCAAAACCTATAACATAAACCTAAACCAAAACCAAAACTTATAACCTAAATCCGAACCCATTCTCAAATTCCAAAACCTATAACCTAAACTCGAACCCATTCTCAAATCCCAAAACCCAAACATAAACCTAAACCTAAACATAAAACCTAAACCTAAACCTATAACATAAACTCAAATCCCTAAACCTAAACCTAAACCTAAACCTATAGCCTAAACTCAAATCCCTAAACCTTAACCTATGACCTAGCATAAACCTATACTTATAACCTAAAACTATTCCCAAATCCCAAAACCTATTACCTAAACCTATAACCTAAACTTAATTCCGTAAACCTCAACCTAGACCTAATCCTAAACCTAAACCTAAACCTAAACTCAAATCCCTAAACCTTAACCTATAACCTAACCTAAACCTATACTTATAACCTAAAACTATTCCCAAATCCCAAAACCTATTACCTAAACCTAACCTTTCCCTAAACCATAACCCATTCTTAATTCCCTAAAGCTATAACCTATAACCTAAACCTAAACCTAAACATAAACCTAACCTAAACTTATAACATTTCCTAAATCCTTTAACTTAAACCTAAACTTAAAACCTAAATGTATTCTCAAATTCTTAAACCCAAACCTACACCTAATCCTAATCTCAACTCCCTAACCTAAACCTAAACTTGAAAGCCCAAACCTAAACCCGATCCCGAACCCGAACCCGATTTCCTAAACCTAAACCTTAACTCATTCTCAATTCCCTAAAACCTATAACCTAAACCTAAACCTGAACCTAACCCAAAACCAACACCTATACCCTAAACCTTAACCTATAACCTAAACTTAATTATAACCTATAGCCTAACCTTAACCTAAACCTATAACCTAAACCTAAACCAAACCTAAACCTATAATCATATGGTGAGACCATTTCTTTTGTGTCAATTTCATTCCTCTTTGAGTTTTTTTTTAATTCATTAAGAAAAAAAAAGTGGTTATACGTGATGCACTTCTTTCACTGTCTTTCTTTTCTCTAATGGGCATTCTAATTTATGAATGACATGACTGTTTGTAGGATGATGGAATATACGAAGCTGCTGAAATTCGGTGAAGTCGAGCACATTTCTCTAATGAATACAAAGATTTGTATTTTCAGCATTATTGTAATTGTAACTGTAATTGATTGTAATTGTAATTAATTGAATGAAGGATTGTAATTGTAATTGAATGAATGAATAAAGGATTGTAATTGAATGAATGAATGATTGTAATTGAATAAATGAATGATTGTACAGGTGGTATTTGAATGAACAGGTGATTATTGAATGAACAGGTGGTAATTGAATGAACAGGTGATTTAATTTTTCAATGTACAAAATAGCTACGGATACTGACCGTAGCCACTAGTCAGACAGGTGTAGCCTTTTTAATTTTGGCATATTGCTACGGACTTTCAGCTACAAATAATATCCGTAGCTGTTTGAAGTTTTTGCTACAGATATAATTGCTATGGATTATATCTGTAGCTATTTAACATATAGCTACAGATTAAATCCGTAGCCAATAATCAGATAGGTGTAGCCTTTTAAATTTTGGCCTATTGCTACAGACTTTCAGCTACAAATAATATCTATAGCTGTTTATTTTTTTTGCTACAGGGGAAAAGGCTACGGATTTAATCCGTAGCCATAGACCTATAGCTATGGATTTAATCTGTAGCCATAGGTTCCAGACCTATCGTTATGGCACCTACGACGACGGTCGTGTTACAGACTAGCTATGGACTTAATCCGTAGCCTTAGGTTTCCTGTAGATATGTATCCTATTTATACCTTTTTCCTGAGATGAACGTGTCCATCATTTTTGGCACGATCTTTGTCTTCGAACGAGAATGGTGCGTGCGTTAATGTCGGTCGTTATCCGGAGATCATACGCCGGATGTTGCTTTAGACATGCGTTACTGGAGTTAATTCCTTAGCATAATCATCGGCCATGTTCTCATCCGAGCCGACCCTGAAATCTTAGTCGCACTCACGACAATCTGAGCTCATGGGTGAGTTGATCCTGGTTGGAGCCAATGGATGGGATGTATAATGGCTTCTTCCGGATTCCAGGTCGATGTCAAAGCTCGACAAAAGAACTTGGAAACTCAACCTAGATTGTTATGAATGGGTCAGTGCAGATGAACTCCTATCAATCTGAGGCTTTGCTCGTCGACTTCTCCAAGTCGACCTCTGTAGAGTTCGGGTCGAGTTTTCCCATAATAGGAACAATGTAAAATTGCCCCTAAAATCTATAAGTTCTCATAGTGTGGCCCCGGCCCCGCCTACATGAGCTTTGGATCAAACTAACTTCTGTATCGACCCTTTGTCCTGGTGAGTCAGGATGGATGAAAGGGTCTGATGAAGGATGCACACCATGATGGCCACACATACAAACCTATGGGTGGCATCCTATCTCCATTGCTCCATGTGTGAATTTTGGCCCCATGGTCTAGCATCAAGGAAAACCTGATGATTCTACACAGACAACGTGGCATGCCCATGTCTTACGTATGGGTTCAGGATTTTCCAATCTGAGTGAGTGGTTAACCAACAGTTTTTAACT
Organism: Magnolia sinica; assembly: GCF_029962835.1. Taxonomy (NCBI): domain Eukaryota; kingdom Viridiplantae; phylum Streptophyta; class Magnoliopsida; order Magnoliales; family Magnoliaceae; genus Magnolia; species Magnolia sinica. Next base: position 1,178,332 of record NC_080573.1, on the reverse strand, counting down.
ATTGATTTAAATGGATAATGTTTGGATGGCTATAATGATGGAAAGTAATTACGGTGATGTAATTAATAATCTAATTATTTTGAATTATGGTGATGCAATTTATAATTTAATTATTTTGGGATATCATTAGCGGGGCCATGTATCATATTAACAACATAATTACACACATGTTACACATGTAACTCTTAGGGGGCGTTTGGCATACGATATTAGATGGGATTAGGTGGGATGGAATTGCATTTGGTCTGTGCCAATTCCACTCCATATTTGGGAAGAATGGAAAAGCTTGGAATTAGATTAGATGGAAATGCATTGGGTCTCATGCCAATTCCACTCAATGTTAGCAAGTTGTGTAGGTCCTACCATGATGTGTGGGTAGAGCTGGGCATCTCAAGACCCATCCGGTGGATTCGACCCAATTCGACCAGATCCGACCCGATTTGCACCGAACCGATGGCCTGGATTGGTGCGGTTCAGATAGGATCAGGCAGATCCGACCGTTTATCGGATTGGATTCGGATAACCGGATCGATCCGAAATCGATCCGAACCAATTCGATCCGGATATATATAAATAAATAAATACATTATTACTCTAAAGAGCTGGGCATATATGAAATAAAAAGTATAGATGAAAATGGATAAAGGGAGAGTTGATAAGAACTCACCTGAGTTTTGAGCTGGTATGCTGAAAATCATGATTCTTTTATCCATATAGATTCCCTTCAAAAATCCACTCCGTCCATCCGTTTTTAAATCCCACAGAAGAACATGAATCTAAAAATCAAAAAGATCCAAAACTAATGTAGGCCACAGAACATGAAACAGTGGGAACGGGAACGTTCACCGTTGAAACCTTCCTAGAGCCGAACAGGATGTTTATATGCAATCCAAAGCATTCATAGGGTTATTACAACTCAGATAAACCATAGGGACAAATATAATCCTGATACAAAACTTCAGTAACCCCCCACAAAGTTTCCAACGGTGAATGTTCAGTCCCATCTGCTTCATATAGTGTAACCTACATGAGTTTTGGATCTACCTGAATTTTACATTCCCATCCAAATGTTATCTTTCAAAACTGATGTACGGAGAGGATTTGTCACTAGCATTTCTGTGGGCCCCACAAAGCTTCCAACTACAGGAATTTGCCGTGCACGCTGCCCGGAGTCCATGAACATGGCCCGCTCTAAGTATCTGCCATCAGATTTCATCTCTTCTGCCGATAGACACAGAGAGAGACAGAGAGAGAGGTTGCTTGACATCAGGTACCAAGGTTGCGTAATATGGAAGGCAACATTCCATGGGTAACTTGACATGCAAGGCAAAGAGCAGTTGACAATGATAGCGGGGCCACCCGAGTAAACTATTTGGGGCCGGGCTTGAATTTTTTTAGTTCATCCACACCGCCCATCAGTTTTTCCAGATCATTTTAGGAGCTAATACTAAATTTTAAGTATATCCAATGATCAAGTAGACCGCACCATAGGAAACAGTGGGAATGTTGATTTTCACACGTTGAAAAAAAGGACGGTCCGAACCTTCCCCAATCCAATCCGAAACCGAGTCGGATCGGCTCAGGCTAGCTGGGGTTCAAATCGGTTCAGGTTAGATGACCTGGATGAGTCCGAGACCGGATCGAGGTCGGACAGGTTGGGATCGGATCGTGTTCGGATCAAGACGCAGATTTTGAATCAAACGTGTTGAACCAAATCCGATCCGACTCGGTTTGATGCCCAGCTCTAAGCCCACGCTACGTGGGCTTAATCTACACCGTCTACCCATTTTTCGAAATCATTTTAAACCATAGGCTAAAAAATCAAGTAGATCTAAAGCTCAAGTGGACCCCACCATAGAAAGCAGCAGAATTGAATACCTACAGTTGAAAACTTTTTTGGGGTTACATAAGTTTTGGATCGCGGAATTGAATACCTACAGTTGAAAACTTCTTTGGGGCTACATAAGTTTTGGATCTGCCTCACTTTTAGGCACATGCCATAAAATGAGGTGACGGAACAAATGAACGGTTTAGATATAACACATTTGCTATTCTCAGTGGTCTCAAATGATGGTGGGTATATCCATTCAATGTACCACCGTATTACAAACGGTGGATGGAATTAAGCTTACCCCAGCTTATCCCATAGTAACTGGTTTAATCCCTGCCATGTGTAATAATTATGGTTTTTTGAATCCCATCGCACTTAATCCTTCCCACCGCCATGTGTAATAATTATGATTTTTTGAATACCATCACACTTAATCCTTCCCACCGCAAGACACCCCTTGGAAAGGATTTAAGATGTAATCCAACGGGATTTGAAAACCCATTAACACATATTACACGTTCAACTCTTGTAAGGATTTAATATGTAATGGAAGCTTTCATTCGATTTCAAACCCCCTCTTTAGGGGGATCTGAAATCCCCAGTTACTCCATGGTGCCAAACACACACAGCCCCTCCCATCACGTGGCTTGGCTGGGTCCGACAATTCTCGACAATAAAAGATCTGAACCCTCCAATTTCGAACTTACTGGCCTCAGTTCCGCTCGCCGACATTGATTTGGAAGCTCACAATTTTAAACGCGAAATATTCCCCTTCGCCGTTGGTGTAGGTTAGCAAAACCATCCTATAAACAGCTAAAATGCGCATCCCATGAACTCCAAAAATAAAATAAAATTGTCCTTGAGAAGAGAGAAAAAAGAAAAATCCGAACTCCAAAATCCATGTATAGCAAAAGAACACATATCATCTTTTACAATTTATATATATAAAAAAAGGCTCAGATCCACTTATTTGCATCCTCCAAACTCTCCTCTCCTCCGTGGACGGCTTGGATCTCTACTCGACAACGCAAACGCAAATACTCCCGCAAAAAAAAAAAAAAAAAAAACATAGGAAACCGAGATATGAAAACAGCCCCGGCTTCCACATGGAAAGCCATTTTCTCCGGCCGCCTGCATCAGAAATTGGATCGGCTTGGATTAACTGCGCGCCGGTTGACTGAGAAGAAAGAGGCGAAAGAGTGAGCCAAGCCGATAACAATCGCGGCTTTCACCTGACCCCGCTTCGGAATCAGCCTTCCGGGGAACCTCTGCTGCTTTCCAGCGATCGCTTTGTTTCCCGCCATTTCCGTGTTTTATTTTGCTTTGCTTTGGGTTTCTTGGTCTCAAAGAGCAGAGATGATAATGCTTTAACTGTGTGCGTTTGGTGAATTACTGATGAGCATTGGCAGATGATTATATAGAAGAAGTCCTATGGAAAAACGCTCATTCTTCCTATAAACTACGAAAGTGCCATTATAAGGACGGAATTGCCCATGGCCCATCAGTTTTGTCGTTTTCGCGATCTTTTGGCTGGCAGGCTACGTGAATACATGATAATATTTTTATTATTATATTTTCACTACATGTTTTATTAATTATTTATGTAATTATTTATTATAATTTTTTTCTAAACAAACAAGTTAAAATATCGGATAACTACTCCTTTAAAAGTCATGTGGTACAGCACACAAATTTTTTCGGGAGAGAACTTTGACATATCTCGTGGAGTCATTGGAAATAACGTGGGCCAATGAAACCCCCGGTGGCATTAGTATTTCCTATGCCTTTAACACAAACGATTTGTACTCAAATATAATTTATAAGCTACCTATATATCAATTAGGTTTAGGTTGAGCTGGGCAACCTGAGACTGCAACTCAAGCTGTACTCAAGTTTGATGGAGTTGGCATTTGTATAGCCCAACCTCGAAACTAAACCTGATACATTCAGCTCGAGTCCAACCCGATGTTGCGTGGGTCACAGGTAGGTAGGGTTGAACTCGCCCGACTTGCATCCCTGATACAAAGTAAGGTGGGCCCCATGCACAGTTGAAAAGATTTTATACCATGCTGTACGTCATCCACACATCAAAGTAAGGTGGGCCCCACGCATAGTTGAAAAGATTTTATACCATGCTGTACGTCAGCCACACATCACCGTGCTGGTGCGACAAGAAGGACGTCATGCACGCATTACCGTGCTGGTTTATCAAGAAGGAATATATAAGTTAGTATTTAATAATAAAGGGAGCAGATTCAATTATACTCCATGACATGAATTCTGTCAAGCTATGATGTGGCAGAATTTTATTGGCTACTCATCTAAATATTCTGTCCGTGATCCAAAGAAACGACTCCGTTTCATGACTTAAAGCCCATCAGCACACAAGGGTCTGGCATGCCATAGATACAGCTCCACGTAGTGTGACCCATTTAACAGATGGTCTGATTTATAAGTCCCAATCATTTTTATGGGTTCATCTTCTTTTAATGGATTGGTAATGCACAATTTGGGGCTTGTTTGGACAATGGTATTAAGTTGTATTAAATGGGATTGCATTACTAATTTCACTTCGAAATTTGAAATGACATGTTTGGAAGGAGTGTAAGATGAGATTATTAATCCCACGGGGGATGGATTTTTGCTTCATCCGGTCTAATCCAAATACAATTTGAAAGTAAATTCTGGAATTTATTTTTTAATGCATACATTTCAAACATTGAATTATAAAACATGGGATAAACTCAATCCAAGGATAACACCTTACACATGCATTTATTCTTGCTTTTACAATTCCATCCACTTTAATGCCACCTAATGCAGTTGGTCAAATAGGCTTAACGATGGCGGATGTCTCCATCCCAACTAATTCTTGTAGTGTGGTCCACCTGACTTTTTAATGGCCTGATTTTTGGGGGCCAAGGAAATGGGATGTCATGCGTATGTCACGGGGCTGGTTGAACAAGAAGTGAGTAAGTTAGAATTTAATAATGGGAGATGATGCGGCGTTATTTCATTGGTCAGATCTTAATGAGTGCCTTTTAAACGATGGTGAGCCCTCACAAGAGTTTGATAGACCAATAAAATTAAGCCATGTTAGGTCTCAATGAAAGCAGGTATTTATTACCTTAGCATGTTCGAATAAGCTCCCTGACAACTTCTATTTCACTACACATGGGACACGTGCAAGAGAGAAGACCATTCACCTACTGGGCCCTAACGTGGAAAAGTAACATCATACTTGCATCACCTCACTAGTTTTGGTGAGGCCATTGTACAAGGGTGGGCCTAGTTTACAGTACATGTTGCATATATATAGAGAATCAGTGCCGTTCGCAGAGCGTAATGACTGAAGATGGATAATAGGACTAAAGTTATATTTGAAGCACGAATCAAATGGTTGATCAGTGGATTGTTGTAATAGATGTCTTAAATCGATTCTGTTACTAAGTCTGTTCATGTCATTGAGAGTCTATTCAATGTCACATTCGATGGCATTGAACAGCTTTCAATCCCATCGATATTTTTCAAATTTTCTTCAGTTGGTTGTTGGACTAATTAGGCACCTTTTCGATGACATCGATCAATGTTCGATGTCACTGATCGATGTCATCGAAAATTTTCAAAAAAAAATCATATTTTGTTTTTAGACAGTTGATATGGTAGTTCAATGTCATTCACTACTTAGTTTCGATGTCATCTATAAGTGTTTGATGGAATTAACATATTCTGTGCAGATTTTTGACAAAGCTGTGAATTTGTGAAAATTGTTTATGATTTCATTTAAGATTATTTTCATGGCTATATGTATGGGTGTAAATGAGATTAGAAGATATTCTAAGGGTTTTTAAATCATAATCGGGTTTCAAAAGGTGTAAAAAGAGTGACATTCACAGTTGTTTGATTCGGAAAAGCTTTCTTTTTATAATTTTAGCTTTAATAATGATTTTTTGTTAATTTGTGCAATGATTTTTTTCGAAAGTGTTTTTTTACGTTAAAATATGTGTTCTTTTTCTTTTTTACTAGGTGTTAATAGATAGCTATCCTTGATTCATCTACGTGTGCTTCCGCGGCCCACCAACATGTATAATAGATGATAAATTTGAAACATAGTGTGAAATCCTAGTTCAACAAACTAACGCCCATTGGTCAAAGGTCAGGATTTTTTAATCGGATTGCTTCTAGGGACACGGCCAATATACATTGGCCCCGCTATTTGGACGGTTTGATTGAGTTGCAAGCACCGTCGCTGTAGTGCAACGCCCAGCAGGCCCAGCACTCTACAATTCTCCTTCGTTTGCAATTGTGCAGAGAACCGATAAAAGTGGAGAAGAAACTGCGACTGAACTCGCTCACGTCAACTTGGTGAGTTCACTCGTCTCACACGTGAGATAAAAGTGTATAAGATCAGAACTGCACATCAATCAAATTTCCCCAGTACAGGTTCTATATTTACGTGTGGCCCATTGATCAGGTTGTGTTGATGTTTGAACTGGGATCATCAGATGGGAGGATCATACAACGCCCCGTTTGGAGGCGTGAGGCAAAGCTCACTTGCGAAAGTACACTCGAGTGAGTTCGCTTGCTCTTTCTCATCGAAAACCTGTATAACAAGAGTGAGGACTGCAAGAGAGGGGCAAATCTTGTAATTTATAATAAAAGAAAGGTGTTTTAGGAAACGAAGTTTATACATGTGTCCCGATTATATGTATCACGTGGCTATTGGGATGGCTAATATGACGATTTGATATATTGACGTGGCACTCAAATTTGGAGATGTCGCGTCCTAATCCAACAAGTACTGGGATAACACTGCCACTACCGTACACGTGGCACACTAGATGATAATCCCACGGTGGAGGCGAATTCACATGGGTCCTCTGGTAAAACCATGTAAAAACTTCAGCTATTAGATGACCCTTGTTTTTGTTTTGTTTCCCAAGTACGGTGGATGAAGAAATTTTAGGCCTTGAACTGCCCAACGCCGCAGTAGTGGGACCCATGGTTAGGTCTTCCGAGTCTGAACATGACCCGACCGCTTTTACTGGTGCACAGAGTTCTCCCGAAGTCAAGGGGCTCAGCACTTACTCAACTCGGACTGAATGAATAGCAACGAACATGACAAAACTCATTCAATGGAAAAAGGCAAAAGGTCGAATGGCCAGGATCTTCTAATCTACTTAGGTTACTGGGCATATAAGGTAAGACTCTATCGGGTGGGCTATATATGATCATCAAATCTACCCACTGGATTATTTAGATTGGGTGATTCAATGGGCCATATTATAGTTGTGATCATCGTATATAGATGCAGGGTGGGACACTTGAATCACTATACTTGTATTTGATTATTAAGTTAGAAATAGAAACCCACGGCATGGAGACCTTCAAAGGAGAAGTATGGTGGGTAAGCTTTTATACTTTTATATATATATATATCTTGATTTCCTCACTAACTTAAGTGAGAAAACCTTGATCCCATTGAAGGTTATATTAAGAGTATGAGGTATAGATGATCAAGATTTTTGCCGGCAGAATGTCTTCCTTTTTAAGTTCTAGTTTTGAATCTCTGTTACTACCCATCAATTCTGCAGTATAGATATAACGTGTACGCTCACAGTTGGCCCACCCGTGTTTCATAAGATGCTGAGGATCACCTAATAAACAGCTCGGATTTCAAACATATGTACCTCATGGAGTTCCACGTGGGAGGGAGAGTACCCTAGCAAAGTGCACTCGAGCGAGTTAACTCGGCCAACGGTGCCATCATGAACACTTTCACCGCCACCATCAAATGGCATTATGTGAGATTGGAATAAAAAAGGTAAAATCCAAAGAGACCAAAACGTGGAAATTGCGAGGACTGGGTGTTTGAATACAAGACTCCGATTCAAAGAAAAGCACGTGATGTCCGATATTAAAATATACACCGCTAAATATTCATCCCACTTATTTTAATGGATGAGGACAGTTCATGAATGCACTACGCATGGATTCCCATACACTGGCAGAATGTAATGGTTCATACACATGCACTCATGAACTATGCACATTACATACATGTGGCTCAAATTAAATCATTCAGATAGTGGGCCACTTTGGATGGGTCATTAAACATATCTATAAAAAACTCTGATTGGTGGGCATCTAATGGATGGTTTTAATGGAAAACAGTCAACGGCCCAGATTCATAAAATATCTGATGAGCGGTCAGGATTGTCCTATCAGTCTTTGATTTTGGGTCTTGATATATTAACAGTGGGTCACATGATTTAGATGGTTTAGTTTGTATTAAGCCAAAAATCAAAGTGTATGGCATGTGTGTACGCATGTGAATCATCCTTCCCGGTTAAAGTATCAAATACAATTAAATAAATCTGGTCCTCGACCTAAGAATATGCACGGTATACTCGGGTTTTCAGTTTCCACGAGTGGATCCATGGTTCAATGATCCAGATCATAGGTGTGAGGTGACATCCACTAAATCGACCGTGCCTCAAAAATCATAACCACCAATCTAGCAGCCATGGATCTCAGCGGTGTTACCCTTCTTACCCGTCTATTTTGGGTATGATCCATTCACAGGGGGCCCAATCGTTGACGGTCCAGATCATTTAAACATGCCCATTTCTAAAAATCTGAAGTGAAATCTCTACCGTGAGAATGCGCAACCCTTCAGTTTGTGGGACCTTATGGGAGGTCAAAAATTGCCATGTATTTGCAGACCATGAACCATGAGATTGTGGGCTTTTTAGCTTATGACAAATTCACAAAGGGCCCAACCATCTGACGATCCAGATCACTTAAACATGGCCCATTTACTAGAAAACCGGAATAAATTCTCTACCGTGAGCATGCTCAGCCCTTCAGTTTCTGGACCTTTGTGGGAGGTCAAAAAGCAGGTATTGTTCAAAACGAACATGCCATGTATTTGTAGACCACGAACTGTGAGATTGTAGGTTTTTTTGGGTTTGACCCATTTACAAAAGGTCCAACCATCTGATGATCCAGATCATTTAAACATAGCCCATTTACTAAAATGGCGGAGTGAAATCTCTACCGTGAGCATGCTCAACCCTTCAGTCTATGGGCCCCTTATGGGAGGGGTGGAATAGCCGTCAGAAATCAGGTATTGCTCACAACGAACATGCGATGTACCCAAAATCAAGGTAGCACAGCTCTTGGAATGGGCTAGACAAGTACATAGAATTTGAACTTTCTTCCTAACCGTCGATTTTCTCATACAAGTTTGACCATCCTGATCAGTGGTCAACTTTTTTATTTTGGTCAATGGTATGTTCACAATGCAACTTACCTGATGAATGGTCTGGATCTCTGACATTTAATCATTGACACGTGCTTCCTGCCCTCACATTAGGGGGCCATCACGATTCTACCGTATTAGAAAACAATCTAAACCGTTCAAATCCTATGTCCTAACTCCTGTTGGATATGAAGAGATATTCTACTCTTGACTAATTTACAAAACGCTGGATTCTTGGGCATCTAATGGACGGTTGAAATGTGAAGTTGTCGCCAGTCTGAATTGGACAAACAAATAGTCATTGATCGGAGAAGGATCGTTCGTTACATCTGATTTGGGGATTGGGTCCCACGGTTTGAACGGCTTAACTGAAGTTACATGTAGGCTTTATGTACTATTTCTTAGTGCACACCTATAGCCGTCGACACTGCCTGCGAATTCGATTAACGGCCATGATGAGTACTACCACTGGAGGTCACCAGCTATTAAAGTCCACGTACCTCTGATGCTACTCACATCAACCTCCACAGCGGACGCGACAAGATCTGTGGGGCCCACTGTAATGTTTGTGTTAAATCCACTCCGTCCATCCTTTTCTGCTGCACCGGAAGAAACCGCGTAGATGGAAACTCCCACCGTGGAAACCTTCTTGGGGCCGTAGAAGTTCTGGATCAGGCTGATATTTCGAGTGGTGTGGGCCACTTGATTTTTGGATCTATCTCATGTTCAGGGTTGTGTCCTAAAAATGAGCTAGAGAAATTGATGGACGGAGTGGATATAACAGAAGCATCACCGTGGCCCCACAGAGATTGGGATAACCACAGTTTCAGGCAAGTGCTTCCATTGAGAGGCCTGGAGATACAAATGTGGCACATGTGGATGAGATCCAGTCCATTCATCAGGTGGGGACCGCACGAACATGCACCGGCTCAAAAACCAGGCCTACCCATTCAGGTGGGCCACACATGGATGAGAAGCATTAATATCAGGATATGATCATAATTAAATTACCAATGTTGACGACTTGATGAGCAGGACAGCTTAATTTGAGGACAGTGCATGTTTGCGCTGGCCCACCTGATGAATGGTCCAGATCTCGCACACTTGTTCTCCATTGGCAATCTCTCTGGAGCGGGTCCAACGGGCATTTTCCCGTGTCTAGGCCACCTACCGTGGGATGATCAGCGCTGGTTGCACCCATCTCCATTTTCAGGTTTACACGCACCACACGTGCCAACTACCAAGCGTGCAGGACATATGAGTGTGTAGAGTTATGCTTATGCGGCCTGAGCGCACGTAAAAAATGACTTCCAGTTGCGATTTATTGGGAATGGGCCTGCCCGGGCACAATATTGTAACTCCGTAGGGCCCAAAGCCTGCCCCAGGGCCTGATCTGGGCTTGAAATTTAGTTTGGAAATCCATGCTGGCCAGCCCAGGCCAATGATAAATGGGAGCAGATTAGGTGCGGCCCTTACCGTGGGGTCCACCTTAATGGATGTATTCTATGTCCACGCCGTCAATCCATTTTGTCATATTATTTTAGGACATGAAGCTCAAAATGAAGAATATCCAATTCTCAAGTGGACCATACCATAGGAAACTTGAACAGCCTACTATTAAAAACTTCAAAAGGCCCACTGTAATTTTTACATAATTTTTATTTTCCATCTATCCTGTTGATGTGGTCACATGGATCTGAATGAAAAAAAAAAAACAAATATCAGCTTGATCCAAAACTTTTGTGGCCCAGTCAATCACCACTGTTTCCTAAGGTATGCTCCACCTGATAATTGCATTTGCTTCATTTTTAGGATCATGTCCTAAAATGATCTCGCAAAATGGATGAATGGCATGGATATAGAATACATACATCAATACGGTCCCTATGGTATGGGCCACACCTAATCAGTTCACATGATGAATAGCCCAGGCTAGCTCAATAATCAAGTGGGCCACTTTTATTTTATTTTATTTTTTGTAAAAAAAAAAAAGAAGAATAATGCAGATTTATAGACATTTGAAAATTGACAATCACAATTAGTGGCCCAACCTCCTACCTAACTACAAATAATAATAAAAAATAATAAATAATAAACTCCTAGTCTTTGAGAAACTCACCCAAGTTTTTTGAGTCTATTCGACTCAACTGGGTTTGGAGTGAGTCCGGTTTGACTTCGGTACGTGGGCCCATTGACTCAGGCAGCTAATAGAAAAGGAGAGGGAAAGACGCATATTATGTATTTGAAATAATTCAAGGCATCTTACATACTTCTCAATACGCCATAGCATGGTCAAACACAAAATATATAAAAGGCTCAGGTAATTCTACCAACCGTTGTTTTTATATGCATTCCAAAGAAGGCTAACATTTTCTTTAAAATAGCATACAGATGGTGACTTGGGTCTCGATAGCAAGTCATAAGTAACACCACAAATGTTACAACTCACCACTTTTAATCTATTTTGTAATTAGTGGGGTAGACTTTATATGTAAATCTCTTGGATTATCAATGCATGGCTCAGTGGTTGATGCATTGTGTTTGCACACTCAGATCATGAGTTTGAGTCCCCATATAGGATGTATGTGAATGAGTGTATGTGCAATAAATAATCTCTCCTAAGCTGACTAGATCAACCACGACTAGAGGTGAGATGAAAAACTAGGAGAGAATCCCTCCTCAAACCAAGAAAGAAAAGATTCCGTATAATCCTACCCGAAATTCACATCGACCAAGGCAAGCTCGGTAATATTTTCAAAGGTATATTTCCATCCAAATAAGGGCCATGCTATATTAAATGATATGCAAGTCTTGAAACAGCATAAAGACCTTATAAGTACACTTACTATAATTGAAGAGGGGTAAGAAAACAAACCAAGCTTAACACTCCCTTTGTTGTCCATATCTTCCTATTTTTGTGCAAGTTCATCGATAGGATCGCCTCTGTGATTGATCACATCTGTTCAGCTAAATTGTGGTGATAATAGTGGCAAAGCAGCAATACCTTATTGCCTTCCCATTAACAACAACAACCTACTCCAATCAGTGATGTCCTACCATCCATCAAATAGAGACGAAAGGCCACTTTATTCGGAGGTGTCTTGTCCTCCTTGCAATAGTAGCGATGGACAACTTCACCTGGCAAATTGAAGTGAGTTGACTCGACAACAAATTCAGTTGGCAAAACAACATTAAATTAGAGGCGAATTTATGAAGAAACAAAGAAAGAAATCATTGGGTTTTTAATGATTTTTTTTTTTAAAAAAAATGAGTAGGTTTATATATATACCATGATTAGGTGCTTAAAGTATCGTTTCAAATGGGTTAAGTCCGTTGAGTCTGTACCAATTGGTGCAACCATATAACAAAAACCATTAGTGCGAGTATAGTTTCAATCTACACATAGATCCAAACCTAAACCCGATTGCCCTTAGTTGTAATTTATGTAAGACATTGATTGCTTCGCAAATCGGGCACACTGATAAAATGGTTTTGATCAAAAGCCAGTTCAACGATTACTGATCATTGATCGAGTCATGACTATATGAATGTATATAGGACAATATGATACATTAGTGTCCTAAGTTTGATTACGATCTGACAGTTCGAAAGTCACAATTAGCATAGCATGCGCACACAACCACAGTTGTACATACACGCATGTTGTAAAGAAATGGTCCAACCTAAATAGCTATTCCTCTTTTGGAGTCTCAAGCCTCGTATAAACCACATCTCTTATATACATAAAATTTCTACGGTTCTTTTTGATATGTAACAAGAGTGCTATGCTAAGAACAAAAACACTTTTTTTAAAAAAATGAATATAAAAAGAAAAGTTAGAATTTTAAAACAACATTATTTTTAAAACTTTTAAAATACAACAAAGGTCATGGGTTTGAGTACCCAATGTAGCGTATGTGAGTGCGGGGGTGTATGCTTTTAAAAATATACTACTTAGTTATAATCTGCCATCATTTAACTTAAAAGAACATAAAAGTTAGGTTAGACGAGAGCAAGGAAAAACTCTCTTCAATTGACCCAACATTTGAAGATTGGAGATGTGACAATTATTTTGTTTACCTGATATCCATCACATAGCTCTTGTCAACTCTTAAAAGGCTACCGTATAAAACACACCACACTAACATATTTAATTTGAAATCCAGGGTTGAAATGATGCAGTTGCCATTTACGCAAGCCCATTTATCAATGAAAGTGGTGATATATACATCACCCCTATTATAGAAAAGGACTACACAGAGACAATGGATCTTCCTAAAATGCACATTTGATTTGCATTTTAAAAGATTCTCATGTATCATTTATCCTTGAAGGTTTTCTCTACATGCAATTCCTTTTCATATCTTTATCTATAATTTGGGTTTAGTGTTTGGCCCTTCCTTTTTATTTAAAAATGACATCTGCTTTTGTCTCTTCTGTGAAAGAGAAGTGACAAAATAGGCGACGCTTGTAGTCTTGATGCATGACTCATAAGGTGCCACGTGTTACTCATATATTGAAGCCAAGCATGTAGCTTATATATATATATATATATATATATATATATATATATATATATATATATATATATAACTTTATTATTATTATTATAATTAATGGCAGTAGTATTATAATATTAGAAGGCATGGTCATAGGACTCAATTCATACAAATCGACTCAGACTCAGTAGGAGCCGATCCACGAGTCTTCTTGAGGATTCACCCCTGGCTAGGTCGCTACTCAACTTGATAACAAAGGACTTGGCTTGGTCTAAGTGGCCTAACCATAGTAGGCCTTATATCTACTTGGTTGAATAATTTCCATCTTATCATGTGTGTGTGATATCTAGCTAAGTCCAAAATGTTATTCCCACCCACAATGAGAATTACTTGTCCGAAAATCAGCTTGAACCACTCATCAGGTGGGTCACCACACCTGCACTTTATATTCATCAGTGGGAATCCATTGCTTTCTATGGTGTGACCCACCTAATGAGTAGATTTAGTTCTTTATTTTATTTTATTTTATTATATAAAGCGATTCTTATCTCTGGCCTAACCTTAAGGTAGGTTAGTTTCGCTCACACATGACATATTGGAACTTATCCACTGGTTGGGTGGTGACTTATCAGGCTGGTGCAGGACCTTAAGTAGTTAGACTGAGCTTGGGCTCGACCATGCCTAAGACCTATTCGGCCAGACCAACCCAGCTGCAGGACTTATTTAATCAAGTTCTTGGTCTGCGCACTCTACTAGCAGGCATATGGTAGAATTGGGACTCAATCTGCAGGTGATAAATGGGATGGCCTTAACGGTAGTATTTAGCTCATGGGCTGGGTTTAGACCAACCTCCCTTTGGCCCGTACCCTACAAGAACATGCATGGTGGGCCATGCATTTCTGATGTTATTTTAAACCATTTTTCAGGACATGGAATGTGGTTCATACACTTCTCTAGCATAAAATAATGGACCTTTTAACTTGGTCCCAAAATGGCTGCTGAGGTCTTTGTTAGCTTGGGTAGAGAAATGCTGACCCATCACTGTGATATGGACATGTTAGTGATGATGCAACCATATTAAAACTTACGTTGGTGGCAAAAAACACCCCCACTCATGCGCATATTATATTATATTATATGTACGCATAAAGGGAAGCTCCTCAAAATTGGTGGGGGAATCACACTGATCTCAGTGCTTACGCATGCGTATTTTTGTAAGGCCCACCAAATACATTGGGCTAAATGATAGAGGAGAATGATGTGAGGTTATGGTTTCACTGGGTGGGCTAGACTTGTTATCATTGAACCCAGCTGGCCATGGGCTGTGGTTGGGCGTTGGGTCAGATTCAGGTACAAGTAGGAATTGGAGAGGACCTCTGGTTTGACTCAAGGCCATGGTCAGACGGTTGGGACCCACCTTGATGAATGTATTCTATATCCAGGCCGTCCATTTTTTGCCAAATCATTTGAGGGTATGAGCCTTAAAAAATGGAGAAGATCCAAACCTCAGGTGAACCATGCTGGGAAACAATGGTGATTGAACGCCTTGCCATTAAAATCTTCCTAAAGCCTCATGTTTATTTATCAGTTTGATCCAAAACTTTTGTACATTAACTGCCAATCACAATTATTTACCATGGTACCTGAGAATTAGATCTGCTTTATTGTTGGGCTCATGCCCTAAAATCATAAGAAAAAACATATGGACAACATGGATATAGCATAGGTACATCAAGATGGGCCCCACAGGAAGGACCATACCATCTTGGGTGAGGCAGGGGCCACACCTAATCTGCTTCCTAACGTGGGTGGCACATGGTATCTTTTTCTCCCATTATTAGTTTTTGAATGGTCCTCAATTTGTAATTTTTAAAAGAAATAAAAAGGAATTTGAAGTTTGGAACCAAAGGAAAGGGTATTTAGGTAATTTGAATGTGATTGTGCACGTTGCAATCAATGGTTGAGATTTTACTTGCTCGACCCCATCATTAGTCCATCCCACATGGGCTTTTTGTGACATTTTAAATTATTGATCCCAGCACTGCAAAACAAATCCTTATTATTGTTACAATGTATCTTTAGAGGTACGATTTTGGATTTGAGGTCCTATGGGTTTCCATTCAGATGGGTATGTACAAAAAACCATCATAGATTGAGATATTCTGGCAACTTTCATTGTCAGTCTCTTTTCAATTGAATTGAATGACCTTTGTGACGTTCCAATAATTAAAAAATTGAAATACGTTAATCCAAGAATTCTTTAGGGTATTCCCCACCTATAGTTAGACCCATCGTGCATATATGCCCCCAAACATTAAAGAGGACCCAAATCAAATGGTTGATATTGTAATTTACTACTATTAAATCACTCCCCTTTTATAGTAGCTCTACTTCTCTCTTCATGTCTCACAGACAGGGCATGCCCACCTGTAACAATATTATGCCCAGAAACATGCTAGGAAAGGGTGAATGGACACTCACAACTCACACAATACCTATGCTTTAATATTATAGAGGCATATTTTGTTATTTTGGGAATGTGAACGTGACTTTCTGCTTTGATATCACATCAACAATCAGGTTTCCAAAAACTTGGAGCAGTCAAAGGGTGACATCAATGTACATCATGTTGAGATGTGGAATCACATCTGGGGGTCGCTCGACCAGTTGAGTGCCCTGCTTGACTGGTCGAGTGGCCCACTCGACCGGTCGTGGACTGGCTCGACTCGGTTTTCAGCGAGTTGGAATTTTGAATTTCTGAGGTACTCGACCAGTCATGGGATGTGCTCAACCGGTCGAAAACTCTACACGACCAGTCGAGCTTAGGCAGATTTGAGTTCGGATTTAATACTGACTGCGAAAATTTGAGTCGGTTTTCGCAGATGTGTGAAAAGAAAGTTGCCTAAATTATAAATAGGGGTCCATAGGGTTTTTCTAGGTATCAATGAGAGTTATTCGAAGGTGTGGGCAAAAGATTTTTTCTATACTTCCAAGGAAGAGGTTAGTATATTGTCTTGTAATCTTCGTTTTTCTTCATAGTGGAAGTTTGCATCCGTAGTTTTTTATCCTTGTTGGAATTTTTTCACGTATATCTTGTCTGGTGGTTTGTTTGGAATGCTTTGATTATGTTTCTATTTTATATTTTTTTCTGTTTATCAATTGTGGGTGAGACCGGATATTGGATATCGATTCACTGTGTTGTTGACGTTCTGCGCAACATATTAAAAGACTTTAACAAGTATATAAACATTTATATAGAAATTAGAATGTGGCTTAGGATTAGCTAAGAAAATCTTAGTGAAGCTTGAGCCTTATATCCTAGTTTTTGAACACAAAAACTCAACTTAGATTCAATATCCAACCAGTCGGGTTAACTCGAAGACTCAATCTCAACTTGGGCATGCACTTATATATATAACTCAAAGATTGACTCAGTCCGAGTCATGCCAAAAAGTTGGCTGAGTTGACCATGCAGGTGAGCGGACTTGATGGGTCTTCTTGAATTAGAATTGAGTCGGGCTCACCAGCGATAAGTGACTTGGCTGGATTTCCCATCGAGTCAAGTTGACTCGGTTGAGTTTAGAGTCGTGTCACCAAGTTTTAGAAGTATGTCTTGTATTATTGTGTTGGGTTTGGTGGGATCTCTGCCTATTCCAAGCGCAGCCCATTAACATAATCCGAATCATTTTGCTGAGATCATGTCATCTTTCATCCATCATCATGACATTACAATGACAATATATAATATCAGCGATGGAGTGACTGTCCATCTTGACTTGCGTGGTGTATAGGTACTCCATCCCTGCCTTTCTTCTAAGACTAATTAAAATGACTGGGACGACAAGTCTCAACATCACACGTGTAAGATATGGACCATACGTCAGGTGAGGACGATGGTGCATGTTAGAAGTCAATTAAACATGATTCCTAAATCTTAATATAATTAGAATTAGAATTAGAATTAGAATTAGAATTAGTTTTTATTATTTTTAATTTTTTATGTTTGAATTTAAGTTGGGTTTTTATTTTAGAGTGCGGCCCACTGTGATGTATGTAATTTATCCACACCGTTCATTGGAGGCTTTAGACGTTTTTGGATCAAGCTGACAATAGTTGACATTTTAGGATCACTGTTTCATATGGTGTGGTCCACTTGAGTTTGGATCTGCCTCTTTTTGGGCTCATTCCTCATAAAATGGATGGACGGTGCGGATAAGTCACATGGATCACGGTGGGCCTCATATATTTATATGTTAGCTATTTTTGGATGGATTTTGGAGGTGAAAGTAGTCTCCGAATACCAAACCGATTGTAATAATAATTCATTTATTAGTATTTACTATTTACTGAGGATTTGAAAAATCTAATATTCCCTTTCCAAAATTATAAAATAGAGAGATAGAGGAGTGTAGTGAGAAAGTCGTAAAGTGAATTTTATTTTATTCTCTTTCATATCTTGTACGTCCGGTTGCTAAACGGGATTTTCATAGCCCCCACTGTGCATGAGGTGGCTCAAAAATCTAGCCAGTGGGCCACACTCGTCGGTTGGATATGGAACATCGATCCATATATGTTTATCTAACCGTCCACTTGTCTTATAGACCTGTGGTCAACTTAATGAGTGGAAATTAAGGCATGCTTTTTGGGCCCAGGCCATGTTCATGTTGGACCCCACGTCATAAATTGCTGGATCTAACCCGCGTACAGGTTGAGTAGCGAGGCCTGCTAGTGAAGTAACGTCACCAAGTTATGTGGGCCCCACTGTGATGTATGTTTTGTATGTTTTGTATCCACACCGTCCGTACATTTTGAGAGATCATTTTAGTGCATGATATAAAGAATGAGGCAGATCCAGGGCTAGAGTGTACCCCACCACAGAAAACAGTGGAGAGAGTGACGCCCATAGTTTAAACCTTCCGAAGGTCCACCATGATGTTTATTTGAGATCCAACTTGTTCATGTGTTAAAGAAGACATGAAAGAAGGGAAAACACAAATATCAGCTTGATCGAAAACTTTTGTGGCCCTTAGAACTTTTTAATGGTGACCGTCACTCTCCCCACTGTTTTCTATGGTGGGTCTACTCGAGCTTTGGATCTTACTCATTCTTTGGATTATGCTCTAATATGATCTCTCCAAATGGATGGACCGTATGGATACAAAACATACATCATGGTGGGGCCCACATAAGTTGGTGGCGTCACTTCAGTAGCTAGTCTGGCTACTCAGCCTGTCAGTATCTAATCCGCGCCTCGCATAACAATGACACGTGTGTGATAGATTGCCTATTTACTATCTTTTTGAGAGAATCACCTGATGGATCTTTCCACTTTAGGTGTGAAAACTCCCAAGATTTGTTTTGAAATTTACCAGTTAGGTGCAGATATTACGCAAAGGGCAGAGCCTTAGTGGGACCCAACAAAGATGATGAATTGGAAGGAGATGGTATCTGTCAGCTCTGTCAAATCTGAAATGGATGGTTATGATTTGAGAGAAGGGGTAGTTTTTTTTTTTTTCCATGGCACTTAACCAGCCTGAAAAAGAACACAAACAAATGGGAAACTTGGAAGGATTGATACAATGACACCATTAACCTAGAACGTTCATTTGGTGGGCCTCATCATGTTGGTGACACCCACTGAAGTTACTACGGAGTCATTTGGCACCATAGATTTGGGGGATTTTAAATCCCTGCTTATTTGGCACCATAAAGTAACTAGGGGTTTCAAATCGATCCCATCAAAGATAGGGTTTGAAATGCCCGGTGAAAGCTCAGTTTGCATTTAAAATTTTTCAAAGAGTTGCATATGTCACATGTGTGTCACTAGACTATTAATTTATTGGACACACGACTCACTAATGATATTCCAAAATAATTAGATTATCAATTGCAACACTATAATTACTTTAAAATGATGATCAATGTCGTCCAAACATTGTCCATGTAAGTCAATCATTAAAAATCGTTAGTTAGTCACTTGGACGTGATCTTGTGCTTGTGGCCCATCTAAGACTTAAAATTTCATCATTTTGGGACAAAGTATATATTTTAGCAGGCTTATTACAACCATCGTGTCAAACATTACATATGTTCACTAATTAGAGATATTAAAATTAATTTAATAATTAAATTCAAACTCTTATAAATATACTATGCATGGCTACTTTATGATTAAAGTTGATTCTGAATTTAGTGTGCCATGCAAAATACAAGGATTTCAAATCCAAGGGGTTTCAAATCCAGGGGCCTGAATCTATGCTCCCAAACAGGCCCTATGATCTTACTAATCAAGCACACCCAGTACTCCACGAGCCGCCGTGATGTTTTTATCATATCCTCCTTTTTAGTATGTTCTTCCCCTCCTTTAAAGACATGAACCCAAATAAAAGGGAGATCCCAAACTCAATTGGACCATACCACATTTTAAAGTGGAGATGTGGCCCACCATGATCTGAGATGCCATCTAACCCATTCATTCAATGTGATTCCAAACAGGATGAAGGGAGCACAAAGATATAACCCAAATCCAAAACTTCTTTGACCCCACTATAGTTTTATTGGCGGGCATTCAATACTTACCCTTGTAATTTATTTGAGTTTAGGATCTCCCTTATATTTGTGCTCATGTCTTAAAATAACCTCATCAGAAGGATAGATTAAGTGAAAATAATATAAACTTCATAATGACCTTAAAAAGCTTTAGATTACATGAAGCTATGTAATCCCAGCTCATAGGCATGTCACAAACCATTACATGACTCTTGGAGTCATGGCTGATAATGATGGAGGCGGATTGTGCAGTGACCCCACACCACATAGTTAAATAGTTCGAAGGCTCTGTCGGACAGAGATATTTATCTGTTTCAGCAGTTCATTTTACTGTATCAGTTCAAAATGAAAGCATATCCAAATCCAGAGTAAAACTTGAAATGAAATAGTGGGATAATGATGTCCATCGTTAAAATCTTTTTAAATCTAAGAATAATATTTTCTGTAGTATCTAATAACTTGATTATAACGTTAGAAGGATCTAAATAAAGTGAAAAAACAAATATTAGATTAACCCAAAACTTCTATAACTTTTAAGTATTCCCTTCACTTTAGCTTTAATATCCTTCAATTTTGGGGTCATGGCTTAAACTGAGCAGGCAAAATGATAGATAGTAGATAAAACACATACATTATAGGGGTCACCACATAGTCCATGTCCCAGCGACAAGGAGTCTTTTGAATGAAAGCTGATTGGCTGGGAGCGGATTAGATACTGACAAGGCCAGTAGCCAAATTCCTACTGAAGCGACGTTACCAAGCCCTGTGGAGCCCACCATGATGCATGTGTTGTATCCATACTGTCCAACCATTTGTAGAGATCATTTTATGGTATGAGAAAATTAATGATATAGATCTAAAGTTCAAGTGCATAGTAAACGGTAGGGACAATGACATCCACCGTTCAAAACTTCTTAAGAGCCACAGAAGTTTCCGATCAAGCAGATATTTATGTTTTCACTTTATCTATTTCTATGTTAACTTATGAATAAGTTGGATCTTAAAAATACATCATGGTGGGCCCTATAAATGTTTCAACGGTGGGTGTGACTGCTCACACGATTTTCTGTGGTGGGTCCACTTGAACTTTAGATCTATATCACTCCTTTTCTCATGCCATAAAACAATCCTTATAAATGGTTGGACAGTATGGAAACAACACATGCATCATGGTGGGGTCCACGAGCTTGGTGACGTCACTTAATAGCGATTTGGCTACTGACCTTGTCAGCATCTAATCCACATCCTAATTGGCTAGTGTACCACACACCACCGAACTACCTAGTGTGTGTACATGTAAGATGAGATCTGACATTTCTCGAGTAATGACAGTTCAAAGGAGATCAAAGTTATATATAGAGGTGTACACGAGTCGAGTCTAGTCGAGCTTTGCCCAGCTCGTGCTCGACTCGGACTGCTCGAGTCTCAGCTCGCTCGGCTTGGCTCGGCCTTTGAACTCGGAACAGCAGCTCGTGCTCGGCTCGGCCGAGTTCGAGCCGAGTTCAGGCAACAATGGCAAACTTAGGGTTTAGGGAAATGGTCGGATGGTGGTCATGTGAGTAAGGGAGGAGGGAGAGAGTGGGGAGATTGGACGGCCGTGCGTCGGTGCAGCCGTGCGGGTAAGGGAGGATGAGGGAGAGAGTAGAGAGAGAGAGAGAGTAAGAGAGAGGAAGGTTAGCTTAGCCGACTGAGAGAGATGGAGGAAGAGAGAGATAGGGAGGAGAGTCGAGTCAAGTTCGAGCAGTATTCGAGTTGAGTCGAGTCGAGTTAGGGCAAGATTGAACTCGTATCGAGCTCGAAAATTTAGCTCGACTCGGTTTGAACTCAGCTTTAATCCGAGTCAAGTCAAGCTTTTTCGAGGCGAGGGGAGCGAGCTACCGAGCTAACTCTGCTAGTGTACAGCCCTAGTTATATAAGCCTGACAATGATATATTTATTACATCTAAATGGTTTATCCATTTTTCAAAATTATTCTAGAGCATGATATTAAAAATGAGCCATATCAAAAGCTCAAATGGACCACGGTACAAATAACAGGCAAGAATGATTCTTCCCGTTAAAATACTTATAGGTCCACCATAATGTTTCTTTTCCATCAAATTCGTGGGTAAAACAAATATCATATTGATCCAAAACTGATGTGCAAAGGCTTTCAATGGTAGACTTTCAATCCCCCACTGCTTTGGATCTGTTTCAATTTTCGACTCAAGCCGCTCGTCAAAGGGACGGACGGTTTGGATATAAGACGTACCCACAGAACTCGGTGACGTAAACCCACCAGCCAGTTCAGTGGTGTGTGGTACACCAGCCAATCCGCTTCCCTGCCCTTTTTGAATCGTCTCAAGGAAAGGTATCTTATGTTATCGTTTCTCAATGATTACAACCGTGCCCATTTGGGTGCGGCTACACGGTGCGATGCATTCTCATTCCTGAGAGGAAGAGGTGAGACTTTTGTGTGGTCTACGTTTAATCCTGGACTTCATGTTCTCAATGAACGGCTACGCCTTCCTGAGAAATCCAATGGTCCGGAAGCATCAAACCACGGACACAGTGTCCTGATGTGCCCAGTTCGTGTAAGTAGGGCCCATCTTTAAATCATCCAGATGGTTGAATTAATGATCCCCGAAATCTTCCACCCACTCATACCATATCTAGCTTTTCTCCTCGATCATTGCCGTATTCTTTTCTCAACCATCTATATATATAGATCAATAATCACAATATTAGTATCGTTCAAATAAGTCTATTTTGGCAGAATACCCCATCTACGGACTGACCCATCATCACAACGGTTCAGATCACCTAATCATATATTACACTTACCCAAATTAGCACACGAGGACACTATTCACATCCACACACGTCAGGACCACCCTTGTAGTTCTACCCCTTCAAATATTTACACTTTCCCACGAAACCCATTTGGAAATTTCTCCTTCTTAAAAGTCTCCCAAACCCTTTGAAAAAGGGCAAAAATAAAAATAAATAAAAATCTACAAATAGAAATAGCCCAACCCTCAATGCATGGATTTTGTAGTGCAACGGGTACAACCACAGGAACCAAACTCCCTCAATGTATGCGAAGAAGAAGTCCTGAAAAGAATCCCATCGAGTGGTCGAAAAATGTGGGAAATTTCTCCCTTTCAAGGAAGAAGAAGAATCCTACATTGAAAGGGAAACTCTCGGGTCTGTCAGAATCCTCAACTGTTCTTGAGTCTCACCATAATAACCTCCAGATGGAGTCTGAGGTTAATGGATCTGAATTGTCAGATGTAGAGAGATATGTAGAGGAGTTGGATGTTGCTGTCAGAGTCGTTCAGATGGCATGCTCAATTTGTCAGAGGGTTCAAGAGAGGCTGGTTGAGGAGAGCAGCAATGATCAGGTCAAATCGAAGGACGATAATTCTCCTGTCACTGTTGCTGGTAATTTTCTTTTTCTTTTTCTTTTTTTATTGGAATTTTGGTACTTTTCTGTTGTTGGGGTTGTTTTTGTTTTAATTGTGTTTGGGTGTTTTATTGGGTTTTGAATTGTTTTTGATTTAGTGGGTGTGTTTTGAACATGTTGGTTGATGTTGGGTTGGTTTTTGTTTTGGGGATGGAGGTGTTTTGAGGGAGGAATTGTGTTTGTTTGGAACTTGCTTTGGCTGTGTTTGGTTTTTGTTGGCTTTGCAATCTGATTTTCTTTTGTGGGTCTTTTTTGGAATTGGTGATTGGTGTTGGGTTGTGTTTTGTTTGGGAATTTAGCATTGTTTTGAGTGGGTATAATGCTGTTTGGTTTGTGCTTGGTGTTTTTATGCTGGGTTTGCGGGGATGGGACGGTTTGAGTGAGGGTTAATGTCAAAAGCCATCTGTTTTGGTTGTTGGTTCTGAATCTGATTTCTTCGGTGGGCTTGTTTTAGAAATGTTGTTTCATGTTGGGTTTGTTTGGTTTTTGATATGGGATAATTCTTTTGGTTGCTCGGGACAAGCAAATTGAGTCATGTTTTCCATTTCTACATTCTGAATTTAAGGTCTTCTATCTTTTTAGTCTCTCTTTTATTTGGGTTGTCTTTGGTTGCATTATCCAATTGGATTGCAACCATCTGTCAAATAAAGTGGAAATAACCAGATTGTAGTTTCCTTGGCATTCTTATTTAGGATGGGTTTTTGAATCCTTATATTACTTTCAAGTTAGACATGATAGGGACAACTACAATTTGAGGGTCATTTCCCAATATGAATACCATGAGCAGCAATTAACTTTCCCATTCCTCTTGATTAAATTGAACGCTCGCAATTCAATTCTCTTATGCATCTAAATGCAGCCTCAGCTCAATCAGTATATCTGGAATATGTTAGTTGACTGTGGGTTGATTTCTTGTCGGGGTTCCAAGATGATTAGTTCTTTTGTTCTTCCTTTCTTTTATTGAGTGTTTTGAGTTTGTCGATTGATGTCGGGAGTTGGGACAAATATTAAAATGATTTGCATGAGGAGAGCTGTTTGGACTTGAGGTTTTTAGATGAGCGTGGCATCTTAGTGGGGTTATGCAGTGTGCTGGGGATATATCTTGTGAGGCCATAATTGATGGAGTTTGCAAGAACTTTAGTTTTTTGCATTTGATCTCTCTCTCTCTCTCTCTCTCTCTCTCTCTCTCTCTCTCTCTCTCTCTCTCTCTCTCTGCTTTTGCTTGGTGTGCTTTTATTTGTTAATTGATGCCAGGAGCTCTTGTTTGGTGTTTGAAATGATTTGAGTGAGTTGCTTCACTCCTAGGTTTGCAGGGATTTTTTTTTGCTTTTTTGAAAGAATATGGAATTTATTAATGACCAAATGCCAAAGCATAAAAGAAAAGGAAAAACAGAAAAGAAAAGGCAAACAGAAAACTAGAAATACAACAGCCTCACAGCTCCTAAACCCAGAAAAATCAAGGCAGCCACTCTCTCACAAAAGAATTCACCTTTCCAAAAACCCTAGAAGAGGAACCACTCTTATTATCGAGGCATCAATCGTTTCTTTCCTACTAGATAGTCCAAAGGATTGCTAATAGCAACAGACTCCACTTAGATTTCTTACTGCTCTTCCCTCTAAATTCAAGCTACAAACAAAACAAAGCATCAATGGGACCCAACATAACCTAGAGGGTGTTGAATGACTGAAGAACGCTGCTCCAGACCTCTGTAGCAAAGGAGCAAGGAATGAAGATGTGGTCCATTGACTCCGCATCCTTGTAACAAAGTCGGTAGACGTTGGGGAGAATCATCAATCTCTTACCTAGGTTATCAATGTTCGGAATACGATTCTTCCATGTTAACCAAGCGAAGGCGGCCACTTTTGAAGGAGCACCCAAAAATCACATTGGCCCGTATGCAAGGTGTTCCAAAACGGTAACAGTGGCCGTAACGGCCAACATTGTTACCATTATGATACCGGCTGTAACGGCCGTTACTCCCTTTTTTTCTTTTCTTTTTTAAATTTTTTGAAAAAAATGTTAAAGGGCCATTACGGTCCGTTACAAGGCCGTTACGGGCCCGTTATGGACCATTACGGACTGTTAGAGGGCCTTTACAGCTTGTTTTTTCTATAATGGTCATTTCAAACCCGTAAAGCGTAACAGTTATGACTGCTACTGTTACGTTACATAACCAATTTCGAACACCTTACCTTCATGACAATCATTCCTTAAGTTAGATGATCGGGAGATTTTGGAATAAAGGCATTTCACTGAGAAATTTCTTGACGGATGGTGGTTCCAAACCAAAGAGTCCACTCTCCCCAAAACCGGTGTATTCCCCTACATGCAAGATAGGAGGGAGACCAGTTGATCCATGTCCTCATCTCGAAGGCCATGCAGGCAAGGAAGGATCCACACTCTTGATTCCTCTTATCAGAAC
Source organism: Magnolia sinica (assembly GCF_029962835.1). Lineage (NCBI taxonomy): Eukaryota > Viridiplantae > Streptophyta > Magnoliopsida > Magnoliales > Magnoliaceae > Magnolia > Magnolia sinica. The sequence goes on along the minus strand of NC_080573.1, from coordinate 1,152,321 downwards.
ATTCAGTGACTAAGATTTCCAAGATGGTAGAAATGGTCGTAAGGGGGGGAAAAGACTCAAAAAATGGGACCTTGCCACACTAATAGTCCTTCCAAAATCTAATACGCAAACCATCTCCAAGGTTGAAAGCCTACCCCCTTTATGAACGAACGTAGTTGCCTTGGCAATAGCCTTTGAAATATGAGACTCACAATGAAGGTATGATTCCTTGATCCACCATCTCTTGGCAATTGTACCTTATTCAGCTGCAATGATAGACCTCCAGAAGCTATCTTCTTCCTTCCTAAAATCTCCTAGTCCATTTACTCGGCAAGGCCGAATTGATTTCATCCAATCTCTTGATCCTGGCTCCTCTAGCAAAATAAGGGGAGCAAAATTCTTTCCAATTTAACAAACGGAATTTACCAAAAGTTCCCTCACCATGCTACAAGAAATCCCTCCTAAGTTTATTGATTCTGTCAATAAATGATTTCAGACAATGAAACAAATACATAAAATACAAGGGAAGATTTGATAAAGATACTTTGATGAGAGTAATTCTCCCTCCCAAAGAAAGAAGCTTACTTTTTGAAGGAGAGAGCTTTCTCCTCATCCTCTCAATGACTACATCCCAAAGGTGTTTAATTGGTTTCCCTATACAAAGAGGCAAGCACAAGTAAGAAGATGGGAAGGAACCTACCCGACACCTGAGCAAAGAGGCAAAATGACCCAACTCAGAGGAGCAAATATGGACACCTAGGAGATCAGATTTAGCCAAATTGACCTTAAGCCCAAACACAACCTCAAATTGCTAGATGGTTTTGCTCAGATTATCAACCATAGAATCTTTGGCCTCACAAAAGATCAAAGTGTCATATGCAAACTGCATATGAGTGACTTTTTGCGGAAATTAAGGACCGGGAAACCATGAAATAGACCTAAACCAACAAGTGTCTCAAAGCTCAAAGATAATGAGAAAGAGGAATAGAGAGGGGGGATCCCCTTGCCGGAGACCCTTAGAGGATTTAAAATAGCCAAAGGGTGAGTTGTCAGTCATCACCGAGAATTTGGCTAAGGAGTTGCATGCAAGATTTGGCTAAGGAGATGGATGCAAGGTGTTCCATATCCTTACAATATGACCATAAAAGGCCGATATGTATAAGTAACGGCTGTAACTGTTGTGCGATATGGTTGTGACACGGGGTAGTTGGTTTTTTAAGACCGTATCAGTCCTTACGGAGGCAAAAACAACCACCTTTTTTTTCCTATTTAAATTCATTTACCCTCATTTTTTTAACTTCTATTATTCCAAAAACTCTTCTAGATCATTCTACAACCGATTTCGATCACTCTTACTATAGATTTTTTTTTTTTTTTTAAATTTTATGATTAAAACTGTAAATTAAAGCAATTTGAGCAAATAGAAGCTTCGAGGGCCATTTTTTTCAAAAAATTCAAAAGTGGCATTTATGCCTTTTTTATTTTCAATTTCTAGTACTAATGCTCGATTGTGATGTATAAACATTAGAAACATAACCATGTTCATAAATTCAACAGACAGCTCGATGCAACACTCTCACCAAAGAGTGGACCGCTACGCTACCAATAACATGTTCAAAAAAAAAAAAAAAAAAAAAAACGAATACATATTTAGAACATTTACATTATTATGAATTTTCTAGATATTTTTCTGGAAATTTTCGGACAATGACATGAATGTTACGGGAGTTGTAACGGTCATTGCGCCCTTGTATCGACCGTTATAACTAATACCCGTATCAGTAAAGGTGGTGACCATTACGACCATCGTTACTGATATGGGATACCTTGGACACATCACGCATGTCATCATCTAACTTCTCCATCTAGAACCAAAACTCAAATGAGTTATCATGTAATAGAGAAAATCTTGGTCAATGTAATATTAAGCTTTCTCCAAATCTAGTTTGCAAAGAATTCCTTGCCCACCAACCCATTGGCAAGAATCAACAAATTCATGGGCGAGTAACACACTGTCGAGTATCTGCCGGCCTGAGATATACACGCTTTGGAAGGGACAAATTGATAAGCAAGTAATGCGCTGTCAAGATTTGCTGGGATTTCTTAAAGAGTTTCATAAACGTTTTGGATTTCTAGCTCAATAACAGCCTTTTTCTTGTATGTTTGATTCTCCTTTCTTCTTGTCTTTGAAGTGATTCTTATGGGGGAATTTATTTGTATGGAAGAGAAGGGCTACCTAGAGCTTTAGATCTATGATACGAATACCCTTCACAAAATAGGAGTTCCTGAGTTGAATGGTCTAATACTCATATTTGGGTAGATAAAGACTAAACATCACCTCCATGACTTGAACTCCATATCACTTGTCATTTTGAACTCTATGCCTACTTTCTGTCTATAACTTAAGAGTGAATGGTATCAATCGAGCTACAAGACTGACCCAAGGTATTCTGTAACGGTAATTGCTGCCGTAACGGTTACCACTGTTAGCTTTACAATATGGGTTGTAACAGCAGTTACAGCCCCATAACGGCCGTTGCAGTCTCTCTCTCTCTCTCTCTAAACAAAACAAACCCCAAAAAACCTATATCGGCCCTGTTATGGGCCGTTACGGCCTTTACGGGTGGCGTACGAGCCGTTACGGGGCTGTAACGGCCTTTACGGGTCATTTTTTTCCGTGACGGCCGTTACGACCTTTATGACCCTGTAACGTGTAACGGTTGCTGCCATTACCTTTACGTAACGGTCGTTACGACCAATGTTTTAAATATCGACAATATCAGCTGATATATCCCACGATATATCTTATATCCCACCTGTGCGATACGAAACACATAGGTAGTGCTGATATATCCCTCCTATTCGATCTAGTGAGCATTTTCAATTTTCGATCAATGTTTTTATTGTAAATCATGTTAAACTAGAGTCGAATGGTAACAAATCTATGATTCTTTATGTCTTCTATGAAAATTTATGGATTTGGAACTTCAATTTTGAGATTTTGGAGAGATGGGTCAAGTTACGGAAAATTGAGAAAAATAAAAATTTCTTAATTTCTCAAAAATCAGTTGCAATCTTTGTATCAAAACACAAAATTAAACATGTATGTAACCTGATCTAGTGATTCTTCTTTTGTTATTGAATGTATTGCTTATGTTTCCATACATGTCTTCTTACGTTTATAAATTATATGAGTAGACTTTGAATATATTTGCATCGGTTCAGTTGGAAAGCACATATATTAGGACCCCATACAAAGGAAACCCTTATTATGTGCACTTTTTTTTTGGTAATGTTTTGATTTCTAAGTGTGTATTGATGTCTTTTTCAACAATTACTAAAGTTTCATTGAAAAATTCGACCAATTTCCCAATGTTCCCATGTTTCCCAACAACAACGATACATTATACGATACAACCAATATATCCCATGCAATAACCGATATTTATCCGTATCCCAACGGTGCGATACATTACGTGATAACGATATTTAAAACATTGGTTACAACACACCATACACTGACCTGAAAATATTATTTGTGGAAGTGCCTACCACTCGTCAATTGAGTTGGTTAAGGCATGCCCTTACTGTAGGGAGATCCAGACTCATTTGCCGCTTATGTACTAGTTTTGTTCCACTTGAAATGATTGATTTAGAGAGAGAGAGAGAGAGAGAGCATGCCCTTACTGTAGGGAGATCCAGACTCATTTGCCGCTTATGTACCAGTTTTGTTCCACTTGAAATGAGAGAGAGAGAGAGAGAGAGAGAGAGAGAGAGAGAGAGAGAGAGAGAGAGAGAGAGAGAGAGAGAGAGAGAGAGAGAGAGAGAGAGAGAGAGAGAGAGAGAGAGAGAGAGAGAGAGAGAGAGAGAGAGAGAGAGAGAGAGAGAGAGAGAGAGAGAGAGAGAGAGAGAGAGAGAGAGACAGAGAGAGAGAGAGAGAGAGAGAGAGAGAGAGAGAGAGAGAGAGAGAGAGAGAGAGAGAGAGAGAGAGAGAGAGAGAGAGAGAGAGAGAGAGAGAGAGAGAGAGAGAGAGAGAGAGAGAGAGAGAGAGAGAGAGAGAGTCATGGAAGCAGATTGTTTCATTAATGGGATACTTAGCCTCTTTCAGGATTCTTGTTCCTAGAGTGTTCCTTGTTATTCAGCAAACTCAATCTTCAGCATAAAAAAATTAGCTCATAAAATAGATCCATTAGCATCACCATATTTATGTTACCTACTAAGAAATAACTAAATAACTACATCCTGTTGGAAGTAACTTGATTGATTTACAATTGTATAAGAAATGTGAAGGTACTGTAATTGGTGATCTTGAGATTGGAGAATCCAAAGGTCATAATTGAAGCTCTTACAAGTTATCAATCATTTTGAATTGAGCTCCTTCAACATGATGCCATGATTGGTTGAGGAAAGGTCATAATATTGTTTGTTGGTTAATTAAATAAGATTGTGAGTTGGTTTGGGTTATTCCCAACTTGCCTGAAAACTTTGGAGATTTTTCCAGCTGATGTATCTCTTTGAAGAACGAAGATGTCAATGATTTTGGTATAGGGATTCCTAGGGATGCATGTTGTAACATTTTCTTGTAAAATCTTGTGGTTTGTTTCTCTGTGATTGACATCATCATTGGCATTGCCATCATCATAGCCTTGCCCCAATTTTTTGGGGCCGGTTTACAAGTCGTTTTCTGCCTCTCATCCTTCAAATAATTGCTTTTCCTCATCTCAATGAAAGCACCATGGTAAACTTTTGTATGAAGGATGAAATTCTAATCTGCACCTGAGTGGCTGCATCGATGGAGCCTTTGAAGACATTAGACTCTCTTTCAAGTGTCAGGTGCATGGTATTTCTCATCTTTCAACCAACATATGGAGGAGGTTTTTATCAGTCCCATGACCTAAAATATATTAGGTTCATAGCAGGTGGTGGTTAGATGCCTTACCAGTTCACAATAGATGAATGGATAATCTGGCTATTCACCAAATTTTTTCGATAATTCATGAGACTGATCCATATGGAATGCAAGGATTTCTTTCAGTGTTAGAAGGTCTAGCCATGGGTTCAAGGCTTCAAGCCCATAGCGCAATGGTAGACAGGGTGCATTTCAACATTGAGATCTTGAGTTTGAGCCCAGCTTACCTATTAAAAAAAAAAGTTCTAGACAACGTTCAATATCTGCCATAATGGGACAAATGGATGATATATCAGTTGTATTGGTCCTATCATCCAATTTATCGTCCATTATTGGTTTTGAAAAACCTGATTATCGGCTGCTATGGTGACTTCCCAACGACCTTAGTATCCACTCAACCTTCTTGTTTAACCCTGTGAAAGTAGGATGCTTCAAATCCAGGGGTCAAAGAGTTTCATAAAATGTTCTTGGTGGAAAATAATGCGAGTGAAAGATCCCACTGAATTGCATTTGGTCCATGAATCTAAGAAATAGTGGGAATTCTTTATCTGTCTCAATCCTAAGATCCAGGATTTGAATTGATGTCATTCCATTGATTCCTCCTAAAGATTTAAATTGGAATTTGGTTATTCATGACGTACCCTGATCCTTATTAAGGATCCATGGCTGAATGGTTAAAGCGCCCTACTCAAAATTGGCAAATTCCTAGGTTCAATTCATGCTGAATGCATGTCAATGGGAACATTCAATAAGTCTATTCACATTATGTATCACCAAAAAAAATAAAAGAACTTTCATATTGCCAAGGTCCTTGAGGATTTTTATGAAATCTATATTCTTCTCCCCATGATGACTGTTGAGCATTCAACAGTTGGCAAATAAGCACAGCAAGAGGTTGATAAATATTCTTGGGAACTAAATACTGGAAGGAATGAATTAAAAAAATGAAGCTATGAAGTGATATTAGGAGAGAATAGAAAAGTACCGAAGCTCACAAGTAATGATATGAAGTAATGATTCCGGCATGACTTGGACATGGACTTGAACATTTGTGTGGAACATGGATTTGGCGTGTCAGACATTAAAATACACAGGAAAAGTGCTATTATTCAGATACATCCATACTAACATCAAAAAAAAAAAAAAAAAAAAAAAAAAAAAAAAATAATGGCTGAGAAATACTCATGGAGAGATTACTGCTGAACATCTTTCTATTGTAATGCGGTTTTCTTTATTTATGTATTCATTGTTTGGTTTCTCAAACAGAAGTTTCGATTACTTGCTCCCAGTCTGCTAGACTATCTCCTGGACTTCTTATTCCATTTGTCTCTCTCATGCACAGTAAGTTTATCTAATTCTCATGTTCATTACGTGAATAGATTGGAGTGTCCAAGCAACTGTGAGCTGGGTGCTGTCAGAACGCTTTGGAAGTAGAAACATATCAATTGTTGCCGAAGAAGATGTCGAGGCGCTCTCCAAGACTGACGCAGTGGGCTTATTGGAATCTGTGGTTAATACTGTGAATGAGTGTCTAGCAGAGGCACCCAAGTATGGATTGACGAGTCCGAAGAAAGCACTAGGAACTCCAGAGATTCTAGAAGCCATTGGCAGGTGCAACTCAAATGGTGGTCCAAAAGGAAGATACTGGGTACTTGACCCTGTCGATGGCACTTTAGGATTTGTACGTGGGGATCAGTATGCAATAGCTCTTGCCATGATAGATGAAGGAGAAGTTGTCCTTGGAGTCCTCGGGTGCCCGAACTATCCGATGAAGAAGGAGTGGCTCAACTACCACCATCGGTATTATCGGTTCATGTCTAAGTTGTCACCTCCAACATCTGATTCTTGGCAGAAAGGATGTGTAATGTATGCACGGAAAGGCACTGGCGAAGCTTGGATGCAACCCTTGGTCCATGACGGCATGCAACTTATTTGGCCAAATTCGGCAAGGGCAATTCGGGTATCATCAATCGATGATCCGGCATTGGCAACATTTTGTGAACCAGTCGAAAAAGCCAATTCAAGCCACTCCTTCACAGCAGGATTGGCTCATAGTGTGGGACTAAGGTGCATCTATTCATCACCTCTGTTCGTATTATTTCAACTTTTAAAATTTTGATTTGGTAATTTATTTGAAAAAGAAAAAAATCAACGTGGTACTTCAGCCCATGGACTAGGAAACTTTTTGTAGCGGGTTCTTGAAAATTGATTTGAATTGCAAAATGCTTATGCTCGAAGGGAGAAATGTGATGGCTACTACCATAAGTAGTCGTCAAGGTATTCAGTAACGATAATGGTTGCTGAAGTGGCCACCACCATTACTGTTACAATACGGGCCGTAACAGCCGTTACAACCTCCTTTTTTTTTCCCCGGAAGATTACCTTTATCAGCCCTGTAATGGACCATTACAGGGCCGTAATGGCTGCTACAGGTCATTTTTTCCATAACAGCCGTCTCGACCTTGTAATGTGTACCGGTTGCTACTGTTACCGTTACATAACAGCTGTCACGGCAGACCATGGTACCCATCCAAATCTTACTCGCTTCACAAGTTCCAATGTGGCATGTTTGCAGGAGATCTGGGTCATTCATCTGGTGGGCTCCACTGCATGTGCCATTGTCTGAAAAGTCCAGTTGTCTGGTTATCATGTGGGCCACACTTGTATGACTAAATGAATGTTTAAAAAATTGATCAAAGGTACATTCAAAGCACATGTATAGCCCGCCTGATGACTAGGGGCCCATTTGGTTACCATCAAAGTTATGCTTGGATAAGCTATTTTGAACGCCTCTGTCCAGCTAAGACCTGTCTAGATATGCTCTTAAGGATAGGCTACTTTGTTGTCCTAACCGCTGTTTGCTAAACACTTTGGAATAGGGATCGATGGACAAGCACATGTGGCACATGTAAACATTTGCACATTGGCACACATGGACATGAGGGTGCCTATAGATTGATAGTTACACATGGCCCATGTGGGGCACCTGAAGATTTATGGTGGTAGAGTTGGGGCATTTGAAGATGGACAGTTGGCACATGTGGGACATTGGCATATGTGGAGTGGTAGCACAGTTGATTGTAGTCCTTTGGTGTACTTTATTTGTAATGTAGCTGATTAAGTGTTTTTCTACTATATATAGAGATTGCAGTATGCAGATAAGAGACTGCTTTCTAGATAAGCCCCATCTCCAATTTTATTGGAATTGATGCCCAGAGATGGTTGACAAGCCATGGACAGTGTTATTCTCCGAATAAGGCTATTTAGACATAACTTATGGTTAACCAAACAGGCCCGAGATCAAGACTAAGGCATGTACTATGTGTGGGACAACTGTCTCTTCTACATCGGCACACATGGAGAGAGTAGCACTCAGGTGGCTACTCTCTTGGGTAGCCATAGGGCTTCTCACTCCACTACTGTAGATGTAGCATTTGTCATCTGAACACTTGAATGGCCATTAGGAAACTGAACCGTCACAGCATCACACAATCTAATAATCTTTAAAGCGTCAAAAAAGTATATTTTCTTGTGTGTTACTAGCAAGCAGTTCAAAATGAGAAAGCATGCTTAACATTTTTTTTTATTGTGTTGTGTATCATAATGAATCTTCTCCTGTTGCACTCCAATGACAGAAACCAACCGCTGCGAGTTTACAGCATGGTGAAATATGCTGCAATTGCTCGTGGGGATGCAGAGATATTTATGAAGTTTGCTAGGGCTGGATACAAAGAGAAGATATGGGATCACGCTGCTGGTGTTCTCATCATACAAGAGGCTGGCGGTGTGGTCACAGATGCCGGTGGGCGCCCATTGGACTTCTCTAAAGGTATATACCTTGAAGGACTTGATCGAGGTATAATTGCTTGCTCTGGAGCTGTATTACATGAGAAGATCATCAAGGCGGTTTATGATAGCTGGGATTCCTCCAATCTATGAGTCTTGCTGTATAAATTCCAAAGCATCAATGGAGTGCATGATTTTGGGGTGTAAAGATCTCACATAACAAGTATAGATTTGGCTCTTTCATATTCTATTGAAGAATGCTTTTTGTTTCTTTAGAAATTATTGAGGAATGCTATTTACAGTCATGCATTTGCTTGTGCCAAACACCTGTCCCACACGTGTGGACATGCGCACATGCAAGATCTGTGACCTTCACCTTGCCTGGTGAATGTTTCCTGCCCGAATTAGTATCATGTTCGCCCATTCATCAAGTGATCAGCACATGTTTTGGAATGTTCAATGACAAAAACCAGCACATGTTTTGGACGTGGATGTTGGTTATCCTTTTCACAACTGTCCAATCGGATTTTTGGGTGAGAAGCCTTGACCATGGGGCCCATCTAAAGAATGACCTGGATCTTGCACACATGTTCCACATTGGCATGTGCAGTGTGCAGTGGCTGCAAATGACATTCCTTTCTCTTCTACCATTCCTAGCTCGCCACTTCATGGGCTGTTTTCTTTTTCTTATCCTGGCAGAATATTTCATGGACGAAAGGATACCTGATAGAGATGAGTGACATCAGTAAGTTGCTCTGCTCTTCAAATTACTTTGAGAGTTGCCATGGAGATGGACCACCTGTTTGAAGATTGCCACTGCTGTTTTTACTTGCCATGGCTCGGGCTCATATCTATTAGAACAGAAATTTCTAATCTTTAATTATTTTTTTTCCCCTTAATTGAGCTCCTCTAGTCCATGAGCATACCATTTCCTTGTAAGTTTATTTCTATCTTTTACAGTTTATTGTTCATGGATGTATGGTGCCATTTTTCAGCATATTGTCTTATCTGATCAATAGCCTCGAATAACATAGTACCATGTTACACATAAAAACATGCATATATGCAAAATACCAGCATTATGTGCTCAGGCATGGTCAGATATGCAGAATCAGACTAGATTGATGGACATCAACACAGACAAGCATAGATTAACACTAGCATGGACCTAGACACCAGGGGAGTCAGATAAGTATATGTGCAGCACACATTACATAGTTATGTGGATATTGTATTTGGCTTCTTGTTCTTAACGTTTTTAAACTTGGCCGTTCTTGACTACAATTGAACTTGATAATTTCCTTCAACGGGAATTATTTTCACTTCTCTATGTATTGTTGAATTACATCATGTGCTTGGATTCTTGAACACTCCTCTTTAACCATACTTGTTGAGATGCACTATATTAGCATGTTATCACTTTCCTGAATATCATGTTAAGTGGGTTATCCCATGTGGTACTGGTGACCAATCTCTCACTAATTTCATGTTGTCAGTTATGCCATTCATCGTATTGGTGATCGCTCTCCTGAATTTCATGTTAAGCAGGTTATCCTACTGATAGCATTCAGTATCAGTCTCCTGAACTTCATGTTGAGTGGGTTATCTTGGTTGTCGTAACAGCGGTTCTCTCTTGAATTATGTTTTAAGTGGGTTGTCCCACTTATGGTATTCATTATCGTTCTCTTCCAAATTCATTTATGTGGGTTTTCCCACTCATTTTACTCGGGATCCTCTTTTTGTAGAGGTTTTAAGACTAGGCCGAGTCCATGTGACTTGTCTGAGTTGACTCAGACTCGATCAGATCCAATCCAGTTTGACACTGCAAGTCAGAACTGAAAATGGGGGGTGAGTCGAGTCATCACAACTCAGTAGTCAGGACTGTACGAGTCAGTCCAAGTCACGAAGTCTTAAACCTGTTTTGATCAAAGATAGATGAGATGAAGGAAGAGATAAGAACATGCATTGACAAAGCCAACTATAATAAAGCATTCATGTAATCAGTTATTGCAGTTATCTTTCTAAAAGAAAATTCAGTTGTCGTGGTGTGGTCATACTCTTGTTGTAGTCGTATTAGACAGTCTTCCCTTGTAATCTCTTTTTGGAAGTCAAAACTTGTTTTTGTGTCTTGTCATGCATCAGGCTGACTTGGGTTTATCATGCCTTTGGGTAATCTCTTTCATGAGGAGCTAATCAAAAGATCTTCCACACAAGGAAATGCACTTCTATTTAAACAAGTGGAGCCTGCTGTTCAGTGATACTGACCCAGCCCATTTGTCATTTGTGTTCCACCCATAGTTGTACAACTCAGTGACTCGATGGGATTTCAAGCTGAGGCAACATGGAAATTGGAAGTGAGAGTGACTCGTATTGAGTCGGTGTAACTTGTCGAGTTGACTCAATGATGACTTGAACCGTACAACACACTGGAAACTGTCGCTTGATTTTTTTGTCAAATATCTGTGTGCGTGCGTGCTTGCGTGCTTTTGTGTGTGCGCGCGCGCATTTGTGGTAGTCTCAAGCACAGCCGGGTCTACAAGGCAGTCTTAAGTCCAAAGCAGTCTCAAGACCGCAGCATGCCAAGCACTAGATAGTTCCTCACATATATATATATATATACATACATACATACATACATGGACACGCTCACCTGCGAACCAGATCGTACCTATTACATACGACCTTTTTTGAGAACCCATCATACGTGATGTGGATCTAAAATCTGAACCGTTCATGTGAAGCAGCACCTCGTGAAACCCCTCGGGACCAAGTTTTACTTTGATCTAGAACTTTGATGGGCCATGAAAAATTAAAACAGTTTCCTCCCTTGATTTGCATTTCTCTTTGCTATGGCCCACCAGAATTTTAGATCAGGGTGAAAATTTCTCACATGAGGTTTCATGGGATTCCGCATCACATGGACCGTTCAGATTAGACACCCATGACACGTGTGCAAAGGTGTGCTCGTGCGTTGGTGCGCAGGGGACTCTCTCTCTCTCTCTCTCTCTCTCTCTATATATATATATATATGTCTGTGTGTGTGAAGGTTTCAAGTCCAACTGGCTGGACCACAGCTTATGGTCCGCCCAGCGGATGACTTCTAACTTGCTAGGTGCATGGGACTTCCAAGCTGTTCAATAGATTGGCCCCACCATGAGGAATACTTCATGCAAAAATCAGCCTCATCCACTAACCAAGTGGACCACTCTTGTATTTTGCTATTTTTCAATGACTATACACCGTTTTCTATTGGTGTGGCTCACTTGATGATTGGATAGGGCTGATTTTTTGCAATAGGTGATCCTCATTGTGGGGCCAACCTATTAGGAGGAATGGATGTCACAAGCACTTAAATAGGTTGTTGAAAGTAATCTACTGGGTGGACTGTAGACTGTGGTCCAACTGGGCTTTTCTTCCACTGAATGTTGACTGATTGTTGTATTTATCTTCAGAAACAGTTGAAAGATTAGGATTATTCTATTGAGGCAATCACCCAACAGACCAATTAAACCATGGACATTTCTCAGCTAAGCTCAAAACACAAGTGCCCTTGGAACACGGGAAATGCATAGCTGTAACTTAGGCAAAAAAAAAAAAACCATCTTTTATTTTAATTTGTTGTGTTATGATACATACTGTCAATAGGATTAGCTTTAAAACTCATTTTAGAACAAGGGAATGAAAACTATATGTTGAGGAAAACTTTGATGCTCTGCCAGAGTGATGGACAATACTCGGGAGCTGAGAAATTGTACAGGAGGCATGCAAAATTATGGGTCCCAGTTTTAGATGTATCATAAGCCTACCCTAGTTAGTTAGGATAAGGCTTAGATGATGATGATGGTGGTGTGATTAGATCTATCATAAACCAAAATTACAATTATTTGATCATAGGAATATTAGATTAGTGGATATTTATTGGACAGCCAAAATGGGGAACATCTAATTTTCAACAAATAAAAGATGAAAACCTTGTAAAATTAATTATTAAAAATTATGGAGTTGAGCGAATGGTCTTCACCGTAGGTTTGCTCCCTACAGGTGAGGGTTCGATTCACTTCAAAAAGAGGTGGGGACACTCTGTGTCTTCAAAAAAATTAAAAAATAAAATAAAATTATGGAGTTGAGTCGAGTAAAGACTTGTTCAAGTCTTCAAGTTGACCTGACAACTAAATATCGAGTTGACTTTTCAAATTTTCCAACTATGATCTTAACCAAGGTTACCTAGATTGTGCGCCGCTCCTACATGTGACATGGAAAAGGGTGCAGGTAGAGTTAGGCATGGGACGACTTGACTCGCCTGACTCGACTCATCCAACTTATGTAAACCTGACTCAATTCGAACCAAATGTGTGAGTCAGTCTGAACCGAGTAGGCTTCACCCAATCCAAACTCAAATGGAGTCAAGTCTGAGTTACTTGGTAACTCGACCTGAACCGACTCAGTTTCTGTAATCCTAACTTTACCTGCCACACCCAACCCTGACCTCGACCCAATCCCAAACTCTCTCCCTGCCTCCCTCATCCTTCTCTTCTTCCAAAGCAATTTGGTGCCAACTCGACTCAACTTGATACTTTTGACTGGGTCAGACTCGGTCCGGATTAGTCCAAGCTAGACCCGAACTTGGATTGTGTTAGGCATGCTGGACTCAGTACCGAGTCAGGTCGAGGTTAGGTCAGGCCGATTTCAAAACCGAAGGTCCTACTCGAGTCGATGCCCAGCTGTAGGTGCTGGGTAGGTTACCTCCTCGGGCACGTGGGACACTTGGATTAGTATCGTGACTGGAGGGCTCTAGTCCTAAGATATAAGGCCGTTCAGTGACCGGGCTAGAATTGGTCATTGCTAAGAGTCCATGCCCAGCCCGACCCGCGTAGGGCTTTAGAGGAATTCTCTGCTGATGAACGGCCCAGATCGTGCACAAAAGTGGGGAATGGTCAAAGACTAGGCTGTGCATTCTCATCACGGGCTGGGCTCGAGCATCTTGCTTTTGGCCTGTCATGGCCCAACTCATTGACAGCCTTAACTATTATTGGTTCAACCGTGGATGATTGCAGAACCACACAGATGATCCTAGCTTCATTTAAAGTGACCTGAACGCAACTGAATGGACGGCTAGGATTGTCCGATGATTAGTGTGGTTATCAAGTGGTGGACCTTCCCAGTTCACACGCTACATGGATCCACATGGCAAATAAGGCTGAGCTAGCAGACATTTGTGAAATAGCAATGTAAGGGATCGTTTGGCACCTTGGATTGGAGGGGATTGGAGAGGATTAGAGGGGGTTTCAAATCCCCATAGTTGTTTGGCAGCATAAAGCAACTGAGGATTGCCAATCCAGGAGGTTTCCAATCCCCTCTTCGAGGGGGTTTGTAATCCAAGGTAAGAGCTTGGATTACAACTAAAATCATTTGAATAGTTGCAGGTATAAATGTATGTCACTGTATACTATCATTCTACTGGGCACATGGCCCACTAACGATGATCAGCACCGTCCAAACATTGTTCATGTAGATCAGCACCGTCCAAATATTGTCCAGCACCGTCCAAACATTGTCCATATCAATCAACGATTAGAAATCGTTGGTTAGTCACTCAGACATGATCTTGTGCTTGCGTTCCATCTGAGACTTGGAATTTCATCACTTTTAGGCAAAACATATATTTTAGAGGGCTTATCACAACCATAGTGTCAAAAATTATATATCTCACTAATTGGAGATATTAAAGTTGATCTAGTAATTAAATTCAAACCCCCGTAAATATACGATGTATAGGTATTTTTGAATTAAAGTTGATTCACATTCAAGGGTACCAAACACACCGAGAGAATTGGGGTTTCCAATCCTGGGGGTTGCGGATCAGGGGGTTCCAAATCCACGCTCCCAAACAGGCCCTAAGTCTAATCTCTCACAACGCCCCAACCTCCAACTAAATCCCATCACGTCGGCCGCATACAGACCATCAATACAGACAGAGACAGGGGTAAGTGTCCGGCTGTCCGCGTCCCGCACTTAGTGAGGAATAGGATAGGAGGGTTGAAGCGTTTAAAGCTTCATGTTCCCAAGGTTTCAGCAGATTTTTTTGCAGGTCGATTCAAGACAGCGAACCCGGCTTAAATGATATGACTTAGGTGGTAGTTTCCTGCCATCTAAGGCAGGGACTGACCATGCCAGATTCCTCTCTTACTCTTACTGCACTTAAAAATGATGGTGACTCATCCTCCTCGCTTGTAGCCCTGATGTACAACTATCCTGACAATTCAAAATTTAGGGCTCGTTGTGGACGGAGCATATGTTTAAAATTGGACTGATTAAGCAATCCTAACCATTAAATTAGTGGCTATCAAATGGATGGTTAAAAAGTAAAATAATGAGTGCTCTGTTAACATCATCTTCTCGGTGCAAGTTTTCGGTTTTGCTCCATTCATGATTTGGACGGTCTGGATTAGGAACAACCACGCCTGGTGTACGGATGTAGTGCGACCATTTTTTAAATGGTGAAAAATTAACATAGGACTATAAACAATCAACAAGCCATGCAAGGACTCGTATTCGGTAGTTACGTCTCCAGTATCGAGAGCTGTGTATGTATGTGTTTTATCCACGCCGTCCATCCATCTTTTCAGGTCATTTCAGGGCATGAGCCTAAAAATGAGGCAGATCCAAATCTCATGTGGACCACACCACGGGAAAGTGGTGAATGAGTTCCCACCGTTGAGAACTTCCTAACCCCCACTTTAATGTGTATTTGCCGTTCAGATTAGGTCGCACGGACCTGGATGAAGGGAAAACACAAATATCAGCTTGATCCAAAACTTCTGTGGGCCTAAGAAGTTTTTAATGGTCCTCAAACGCCATTGTTTTCCGTGGTACGGTCCACATGAGATTTCGATCTGCCTTCTTTTTGGGCTAATACACTGAAATAATTTAGCAAAATGGATGAATCACATAGATAAAACACATATATCATTGTGGGACCCACAGCATCGGCGGTCCTGGAGGCATCACTACCTAATCCGAGTACAAGGGCCAGCCATTCATCATTTCAAACGCGTCCAAATCATGGGCCCCTGCGGATGGATGATACACTAGCTTCTGGAATGATCCTGACCATCGACAAGGGCACCCACAATTTGAATGGTCTCGTTTGTGCATTCCATCCTACCTTTAATTTGATGAATCACCACCATCTGGAAAGAGTGGTAGTGATCTATCAACTTGTTCTAGCTCCAGCTTAAAATATCAGCTGGATGCCTACGTAACCTGTACATCAATCCCGACCGTTCAAAATTTGGGCCCCAACTTGGATGGAGCATATCAGGAAAACACTGATCAGACAATCCTTACCATTAATTGGTGGCCAATTAAAGGATGGTTGGAGAGAAAATAGCAGTTCCGAATTCAAAAGGGGAAATCAGATGGATAAGATCATCCAACAATCATGACTTTGGACAGTCAGATCTACGGTGGATATTAGCCAGGGATTAATAAATGGCAGCAAACGTGGGCAGCATTCTAAACCGAAAGAGGAGCTATGGCGGGGGATGCAGATTAGATACAGACAAGGTCGGTAGCCAAATTGATATTGAAGTGACGTCACCAAGTTCTGTGGACCCCACCATGATGCATGTGTTGTATCCATACCGTCCAACCATTTTTAGAGATCATTTTATGGCATTAGAAAAAGAATGAGATAGATTTAAGTTTCAAGTGGACCCACCATAGAAAACCGTGGGAGCAGTAAAATCCACCGTTCAAAACTTCTTAGGGGTCACAGTAGTTTCCAATCAAGCTGATATTTTGGTTTTCACTTGAGATAGATGAAGTGAAAAAAAAATATATATATATCAGCTTGATCAGAAACTTCTGTGGCCCCTAAAAATTTTTGAACGGTGGATGTCACTGTCCCCACTGTTTTCTATGGTGGGTCCACTTAAACTTTAGATCTATCTCATTCTTTTTCTCATACCATAAAACGATCTCTCTGAATGGATGGACGGTATGGATACAACACATGCATCATGTCCGTGGCGGTGTTATTTCTTATCCATGCAAAAATGTACGGCGCAAATAAATAGCGTACATACAGTATATTAAATACGTGAGACGTGGTCACGTGGACGGTGTCTGCTCTTTGATTCCCTGTCCAGTTGTCGGTGTCTTCCCTGTCTAAGTCACTGGTAGACGCTATTGAAGTGAACTCGGGTTTGAAAATAATGCCCGATTAAGTCAATGCGTCGGGCTTGCGCTGAACACTAGTCAACTTGACCGACGCTTATTATTTGCGACCCGGATCCAGCCGATCGTGGGGTCCACATTGATGTATGCATTGTATATCCACGCCGTTCATACTTTGTTACTTTTCATTTTAGTGCAGGATCCCAAAAATTAAGTAGATAAAAATCTCACACAAAATAGGAGACGGTGGTCATTGAATACCCACCATTAAAAAATTCCTAGGTTCTTTTGTAATGTTTAAAATTACTAGGTTATACTGTAATGTTTAGGCCATCCAACCCCTTGGTAAGGTCACGCGGACATGGATGAAGGGAAAACACAAATAACAGCTTGTCCAAAACTTTTTTAACTCTCGAGAAGCTTTCAATCAACCTGTATGGTACACTTGAGATTTATATCTACCTAATTTTTGAAAATATGCTCTAAAATAAGTTGGTAAAACGGATGAATGGCGTGGATATACAATGGATATATGAAGGCGGCTGCCACAGTCTGGTCACACCAACCTGCATGGATCCGAGCGGCTGTTAATCGGCTTTCCTATTAATGTTATCAATGCACGGACCCATTGGACCCAAAATGTCAAATAAAGTACACCCACCCTGATCCATAGCTCAAGAGGTAGACTGAATGATAGGTACCTCGTTTCAACACAGAGGTGTTGGTATCGATTCCTAGTGGGGGTTGCTAAAAGCCAAGTGTGAACTGACAATAGGTCTACTAACAAGTAGAGGTGTACAAGAACTGAGCTAGCTCAGTTAGCTCGCTTGATTTCATATTCTTGATAATGTATCTAAGAACTGGGAGAAGCTATGGAGTTTGAAGACAATCAGTGACAGACCTGGACAAGACAACTCGGATGATTGTGGCATGTTCATGCTAAAATATATAGACTTCTTGAGCAACATGCGTAAAATTGACTTCATGAAGGTGTGTATATATATATATATATATATATATATATATATATATATATATATATATATATATATATATAGAAACCAATACCCTGTTTTTCTTGATTTTTATGTTGCTTAGAAGGTGCTTGATAAAATACCTGTAAAACCATTGCTGCTATCTCAAATACAGTGAAATTTTAAAGGTGCAGTTCAAGTATTTTTGAAAATGTTGCGATGACAAACTCGGCTCGACCTTGACTCGAACTCGGCCTGAGCTAGCCCAAGCTACAGACCGAACCGAGCCGAGCTGGCTAGTTAGGCTCAAGGACCGAGCTGAGCCGAGTTCGAGCTGAGGTCAGCTAGTGGCTGAGCTGAGTCGACCTAAGGCCAGCTCAACTCGGTTCGACTCAAGGTACACCCCCTCTAACAAGCTAACAAAAAAAAAAAAAAATCTCAAATAAAGTAATAGGCTATATGTGTGTGTGTGTGTGTGTGGAAAATCCACTCCGTGCATCATATGCACATCTTGCATTGGGCATAGGGTCCAAAAAATTGCACCATTCATGATTCAAGTGGGCTCCACCTTGATTTATTTTCCAAACAAACACAGCATCAGGCTAGTTCACTGATTGTGTAGTGAGTCACTCACCACCCTTTACATGGTGTGAAAACTTTGTAGTGCCCACCATGATGTATATATTTTATCCACACCGTCCATCTATTTTTCCATATCATTTTAGGTTTGAGACCAAAATTGAAGTATATCCAAAGTTCAAGTGGACCACACTACAGTAGACAATGGGAATTGAATGACTAAAGTTGAAAACTTCTTGAGCCTACAAAAGTATTGATTCAAGGTCATATTTGTGTCTTAACAGGTTGGATGAGAAGTAAACAAAGTATGGGCCCTATAAAAGTTTCAAGTGAATGTCTTAAATTTAGGTCAATAACAGAAAAACTGGCTTGAAATATGATCCACGTGTAGCACAAGATTGGAAATAGTGTATAAAATGATAATCACCCTCCAAACTATTTTTCCTTAGCATGGTCCACCTATATAACGGATGGGCCTGAGTTTTGTGCCCGTCACCTAAATTTTAGTGTGGTATCTACAAGTGTGGGTGGATGTCAAACAAACATTACTATGGGCACTAGGAAGTTTTTAATGGCGGGAGTTAAATCACCACTGTTTCCTGTGGTGTGGTACTCCTAAAATTTGAATACGGCGAAACAAATGGTTGGGGTTGGATATTTACCACATATAACAAGGTGGGTCCACGTTTACAACTGAATCGAACTGGACTACTAAACAAAGGCATTGATGACGGAGACCTTTTAGCCGGTTGTTTTTATCCTCGATGGACGGATGGACGCTAGGATCACCTAATTTCCTTTGAATGGCCAACCTAAATAGCAGGTGAGGCTAAATTTTGGACCCTACAGTTAAAATAGGACGACTCACTCGGTGATCAAGCTGGATTTCAGTTGAACATCACTGTAAGGCCTACTTCAGCTGGCAACCCTTTAATGCTCTTTCTCTCTCTCTCTCTCTATATATATATATATATAGGAAATGGTTCTATGGGGTTGAGCTATGGGAACTTCCCATGAGGTCGATCTATGTGGGCTCCATCGTGATGCGTGTCAAACATCTACGCCATCAGTCAGATGCAACATTCCATGGTGGGACTCAGGCTTAAAAATCAAGTCAATCGATGAATTTTGTGGGCCACACCACGTACAAAAGTTGAGAGGGGTTACCCTCCCATTAAAACATTTATAATCATTTGTTGGGCCCACCGAGGTCATGCGGTGTATAAACCCAGCCCATTCATTATATGTGTCCCACTTGGAGGAGGGGTCAAACCAAGTTTCAGACGCATCCAAATTTTAGGTAGCCCCACCAAGTGCTTTTATATGTTTTAGGCATGTCTTTACCTTGTTTTATATGGCATGGCCCACCTGAGTTCCATGTATAGTTGATTCTTGAGATATCCCATAATTTAAAGGGGACCCATCAAATGTATGATGTTGATGTTCAACACACATCACGGTGGGGCCCGACTCGACCTCATGGAAAGTTCCCACGAGTTGAACCGCATAGAACCATTTATATATATATATATATATATATATATATATATATATATATATATATATATATATATATATATATATATAATGAGTTTCTGGAAACTTTTTGAGAACTCATCGTACTTGATGTGAGTGCAAAATCTGAACCGTTCAAGCTGGATTTCAGTTGAACATCACTGTAAGGCCTACTTCAGCTGGCAACCCTTTAATGCTCTTTCTCTCTCTCTCTCTCTATATATATATATATATAAAGGTTCTGTGCGGTCGAGCTCATGGGAACTTAAAGAATTTAAAGTGGGCCAGGTCTGTCGTGGGGCAATGGGCGACGAGTCAAGTTTGAGTGAGGAGTTTTGGCTTGTTCCGTAAATGAGCGGGAGTTGGGCCGACTCTAACCTTACCTGGACTCAGCCCACTGTCGTCCCTAGTTATGTTGGTAGGGAAAGCAATGGGACAGATGGGCTTCTAGTTCTACTGCACCGACCTGCTTTGGAGGCAGGGTTGGGCCAAGCTAATGAGTTGCAGATCGGACTTGAATGCTACACATTTAAGTAAATTAGTAGGGCTTTGGTTGGACGCCACAGGCCCTTCTGGATTTTTACTTACTTTAAAGAAGCTACTTATGCTACCTTAAGTAGCTTATCTTATTGGGTATATAAGGGGCTGTTTGGGAGGTGGATTTGGAACCCCCTGGATTTGGAACCCCAGGATTGGAAACCCCATGGATTTGCAATCCTCCGTGTGTTTGGCACTGTGGAGTGTGAATCAACTTTAATTCAAAAATACCTATGCATGGTATATTTATAGGGGTTTGAATTTAATTACTAAATCAACTTTAATATCCCTAATTAGTGAGATATATAATTTTTGACACTATGGTTGTGATAAGCCCGTTAAAATATTTGCTTTGCGTGAAAATGATGAATTTCCAAGTCTCGGATGAACCGCAAGCACAAGATCATGTCTGAGTGACTAACCAACGATTTTTAATTGTCGATTAATATGGACAATGTTTGGACGGTGCTGATTTACATTAGTGGTCCATGTGGGCAATAGAATGATAGTGTACAGTGACACACATGTTACATCTGCAACTATTGAAATGATTTTAAGTGCAATCCAAGCTCTCACTGTTGATTTCAAACCCCCAGTTACTTTATACTGCCAAACAACCAGGGGATTTGAAACCCCAAGTTACCTTATGGTTGGGAAGACTTTAGTTTAGGAGGCTACGGATAGCAAGGAGTAGAGGATCAAACCTTGCTCTGATACCATGACAACTTTTAGAAAATATTTTATGTATATCTTCATATTTCATTGTACATGGATGAATGCTACATATAGTAGTCTCTTATAGCCTATATTAAGCTATGTGCATATCTTACACCTAGACATGCTAAAGTTGACCCTCTAATTAGGGAATTACAATCTTTCTAATATTACAACCAAACAACTCACGCTAATATTTACTCCTAAAATCACTCTAACGTACAACTCACGCCAATATTTACTCCTAAAATCACTCTAATGTATAACTCACGCCAACACTCCCCCTCAAGTTGGTGCGTATAGATCTCTAATGCCCAACTTGCCAAGTGAGTTGTAAAAGTTCTTGCTACATACGGCTTTGGTAAGAATATCTGTCAATTGATCTTCAGACTTGACGAAAGGGAATCGGATTATCTAGGCTTCAAGGTTCTCTTTGATAAAATGCCGATCTACCTCCACATGTTTGGTTCGATCATGTTGGACAGGATTATGAGAGATATCAATAGCAGCTTTGTTGTCACAGAAGAGATCTATCTCACAGTTTGGAGTGAAGCCAATTTCTGTCAACAGCCTTCTTAGCCATAGGAGTTCGCAAAGACCCTTAGCCATCCCACGGAATTCTGCTTCTACAATTGATAATGCTACTACCTTCTGTTTCTTACTTCTCCACGTCACCAAGTTCCCTCCAACAAATGTAAAATACCCCGAGGTAGACTTTCGATCAGAAATATTTCCTGCCCAGTTAGCATCTGTGTAGCCTTCAATCCTTAGATGATTGGTCTTTGAGCACATAAGTCCTCTTCCAAGGGAGGACTTTAGGTACCTGAGGATTTGGATCACTGCATTAATATGATCTTCACTCGAACAATGCATAACTAGCTCACTACACTCACTGCATAAGCAATATCGAGTCGTGTATGTGAGAGATAAATGAGCTTCCCAACCAATCTTTGGTACCTTCCTTGTCTGTTGGCACTTGGTCGGAGTATTCTCCCAGTTTGTGATTATGGACTATTGGTGTATCTGTAAGTTTACATTTTAGTAATTCAAGTTCTGATAATAAGTCGATGGTATATTTTCGCTGAGAAAGAAATATACCTTGCTTGGATCTAGCGACCTCAATCCCCACAAAATACTTGAGCCTTCTCAAATTTTTCATTTCAAACTCGGCTGCCAATTGTTCTTGAAGTTTCGAGATTTCCTCCTGATCATCTCCCGTAATAATCATGTCGTTTATGTACACTATTAAAGCTGTTATCTTGCTTCCTTGATGTTTCAGGAAGAGAGTATGGTCTGAATTACTCTGTCGAAAACCATACTTCCTCATAGCTAAGCTAAGCCGTCCAAACCAGGCTCGAGGAGATTGTTTCAAGCCGTAAAGTGTTCATCATAGTTTACACACAACTCGACCAGAGGTCGCCTTATATCTTGGGGGAACATTCATGTAGATCTCCTCCTCAAGATCTCCATGGAGGAAGGCATTCTTCACGTCGAATTGATGCAACGGCCAGTCCAGGTTTGCTGCAAGAGATAACAGAACTCTAATAGTATTTAACTTGGCCACTAGTGAGAACGTTTCCTGATAATCTACCCCATATGTCTGAGTATAGCCTTTTACTACTAGTTGTGCTTTATAGCGCTTGATTGTTCCATCAACTTTGTACTTTATAGAGAATACCCATTTGCACCCTACTGTCTTCGTCCTTCAGGTAAAGGAACAAGGATCCATGCATGTCTCGTTCTTCATTAGTGCCTCCATTTCTTCCTTCATTGCTTGAACCCATCTTGGGTCCTTTAATGTCTCGTCAACACTTGTAGAAATATGATGCAAAGATAGATCCTTCGCAGAGTTCTTAAGTGATTCAGAAAGTCTCTCTGTAGAGACATAATTGGTAATGAGATATTTTGATTTCTGTGCCTCGATCTCAGGTGAGTATCTATTTGGTGAAATACCACGATTATGCCTGCAAGGTAGCTCATAACCACGATTAACCTCATTATTTGAGACAGGAGGTGTGGTAGGAGAACTTACCTTGGTGATATTCTCAGGAGACGGGTCGTTAGGCACTAAGGAGTGGGGGTACTATTGCAGCTTCAGGAGATATATGTGCAGCGTCAGGAGATATATCAGGAGACGGGTTGTTAACTGATACAACTGTTTCTGTATTCTCAGTGCCACCAAACCAGACAAACTTTAGCCAATTCAGCTCTTCATCTCGTGTCTCCCCCTGAAGAGAAGAATGGGATGCAGGGGAGAAGAAAGTGTCGGTCTCAAGGAAAGAAACATCCATAGTCACATAGGTGCATCGCGTAGTCGGGTCGTAATGGCGATAACCTTTCTGATGGACGGCATATCCCAAGTAGAGGCAGTGACAAGCACACGGGTCAAGCTTCGTGCGTTGATTTTTATGGAGGTGAATAAAGGCAACACACTCAAAGACGCGAGGTGGAAGCATCAATGTCATGGGTAAGGTGACATAGGTGGACAGAGTTTGCAGTGGGGTTTTAAACTTGAGTACTTTAGAGGGCATTCGATTGATTAGGTGCACCGCAGTAGCCACTGCATCAAACCAGTAAGAGCACGGAACGTGCGCCCCAAGTAGAAGTGCTCAGGCCGTTTCAAGAATGTGACGATTTTTTCGCTCAGCAATACCATTCTGTTGAGGTGTCTGAGGGCACGATGTCTCATAAATCAGTCCATGATGATTGAAATACTCACGGAACTGATGATTTAAATACTCACCACCATTATCAGACCTAAGAATCTGAAGCGTAGCGGAGAACTGAGTTTGAATCATATCATGAAAAGATCGAAATATAGTAAAGACATCATCCTTATGTTGTAATAAATATAGCCAAGTCATTCGAGTGCAGTCATCAACGAAAATCACAAACCAGTGGAAACCAGACAAAGTAGGCTTCGGGGAAGGTCCCCACACATTAGAGTGAACTAAAGCAAATGGAACTTCACTTTTATTCATATGTAAAGGATAAGGTACTCGATGACTCTTGGCTAAAATGCAAGTCTCACATTTAAAATCTGAAACAGACAACTCTGAAAATAAATCAGGAAACAAATGCTACAAATAACCAAACAAAGGATGGCCTAACCGACAATGCCAAAGCCAAATCTGCTCCGCCTTGCTATCACACGACGGATCAACATGATGTACTCAGCCCATGCTGAAATCATCCATATAATAGAGCCCCCCCTCTTAGTACCACGCCCAATGATCTCCTTCGAGAGAATATCCTGAATAAGACAAAATGTTAAGTAAATCAGTACGGTACAATTGAGCTCTTTCGTAATTTGACTCACAAATATTAGCTTGTGAGAAAGGGAAGGCACAAGTAAGGTATTAGATAATGATAAAGCTGGTGATAACATTACAGTGCCAGCCCCTTTTACCGCAGAAATAATCCCATTGGCATTAGCAATACTAGCCCGCCGAGGAGGAGTATATTGATAGAAATCCCATTCATCAAATGTCATATGGTTAGTTGCTCCGGAATCAAGAATTCATGTGTTGCAATCATCATTACTTTTAAACCCAAGTAGAGCCATACCTGTATTGGAGGTGGAGAATTCGATCGGAATTAGAGACAAGTGTGGTTCTGCTGCCGCCACTGCAGCCTTACCAGTAATGACATCATTAGTGGCTTCATCACGCCTCTTCTTGGCTTAAAGATCATGCCACCAATCTGGATATGCATGCAATTTAAAGCATGTGTCACGGGTGTGCTTAGTGTTCCCACAATGAGAGTATTTGGCCACCTCAATATTGGTCTTCTACTTCTGATGTGGACTAATATTTGACCTGCTGCTGGTTAGAGACAAAGATCCACCATTAGAGACAGAACTTGAGCTAGTCTTGACACTTTTGGAAGCCAAGACTGCTCCGAGTGTGTCATCCATGCCGCCAGTTGTTGTCATCACAGCTTGTCGGACGACTTTGCAACGGACATGGGCATATGCTTGCTCTACCGTAGGGAAACGTTGCATCTATAATACTCCACTACGGCTATGGTCCAGGCGATCATCAAGGCCATCCAAGAAAACATACACCCTGTCTTCCTGAAGGATGGAGTTATAGTGTTGCACATCAATCGGGCATTCCATGGGATTTGGGTGATGAAAATTGATTTCTTGCCAAAGTCCCTGCAGTTCGTTGTAGAACTTTTCCAGTAAACCACTAGCTTGCTTCAGTCTGCTTACATGCCGCCGGAGTTCGTAGACTTGGGAAGTATCGCTTCCATCAAAAAATGTGGTGGTAATAGCATCCCATACTTGTTTGGCGGTTGGATATCGAATGAAAGTGCTGATAAGAGAGGCTTCCATAGAGTTGATTAACCATCCTTTGACTACTGCATTGTCGGTTCGCCACCGCCTGAACGTGGAATCCGTTGGAGATGGCTGAGGAAAGTCACCATTGATATATCCCAATTTATCTTTGGCTGCGATATACATCTCAACCACTTGGGACCAAAGAGCATAATTGGATCCATCCAATTTGATGCCAATCGGTGCAGCACCCATGTCTGTTGTCGGTGTCGAGATGGAGGCTTTATTCAAAGCTTCAGTCACCTTCGTGGTCAGTTCCATCAGGGTAGAAGATGATGGAGACTCACCATGGTTGGAATTAGTGTTGGCCATGAGAGACGTACGGTGGGAAGACTTTAGTTTAGGAGGCTACGGATAGCAAGGAGTAGAGGATCAAACGTGCTTTGATACCATGACAACTTTTAGAGAATATTTTATGTATATCTTCATATTTCATTGTACATGGATGAATGCTACATATAGTAGTCTCTTATAGCCTATATTAAGCTACATGCATATCTTACACCTAGACATGCTAAAGTTGACCATCTAATTAGGGAATTACAATCTTTCTAATATTACAACCAAACAACTCACGCCAATATTTACTCCTAAAATCACTCTAACGTACAACTCACGCCAACACTCCCCCTTTCGAAGCTGACTATTTGTAGGCCACTGGTGAGAGGGTGAGTCCAGTTTTGTGCATGGTCCTTCAAAATGTTGGGCCATAATATTTGAGATCTAGGTTACCATAGGCTTGGCATAAACAAAATTTAGGAATATATTTCATGCAAAGGGCTTGTGCTGCCACTCACTGTGGTAATATTTGATTGGACGATAAGCTGCTATAAAAAATAAGAGAATAATTGAAAATCTCCATTAATAATTTTCAAACATTCTTTGCGTTGACCATCTCTAAGATGATAGTTGATTAAGTGTGGCACAACCTTACCCAAGATGTTGCAGTTCTTATTGTGAAGCCTGTCTTAATGTATCTATTCTATGTCTGTGCTGCCCTTCATTTTGCTAAATCATTTTAGAGCATGTGTCCAAAAATGAAAAAGTTTCAAATCTCAGGTTAACTATAACATAGGAAATTGAATGTCCTACCATTAAAAACTTCTTAAAATATTACGGAGCATCCATTGACACTCACCAGTTAGATGGTGGCATATTCCAGATATCTGCTCTCTTAGGGACTTCCCTTGAATTGTTTCCAATCATTTTCTTAGGGCTTGTTTGGGTGCCGCTTAAAAATGAGTTAATCTCATTTTAGTTAATATACTGTTAACTAAAGTGAGATAAAGTTATTTTTAAGTGGCGTCACAGCCTTTTAGAAGCTCCAGGAAGCCACATCAGTTGTAATTTTCTCTTTAACCCGGCCAGTTGAACAGAAATCTCAGATATTCTTCTGACATGGTCCAGCCAATTCCCCCTCACAATTGCATGTGGGAGCATTTCTCAAATTGTTTTCCTCCTCTGGTGGAATGGGCCCGTGGTCTACCCCACCATAAGTTCACCCACCGGAACTAGCAGGACCCATTCAATCTAGAATTGGTTCAATGATGTAATTTCTTTGGTCGCTTGTTGAAATAGGACCATGGGTTTTTTTTTTTCTTTTTCTTTTTCTTTTTTCATTTTTCATTTTTTTTTTTTTTTTTGCAATTTTAACTGTCTGATAAATATCCACCAATCCTATAGTCAGATAATCAAGTTTGATTTTTGGTTCATGATACATCTAAACTGGGAAACCACAATTTCGATAGTTTAATTTGCTTTACTTGCATCCCACGTATGCAATTTCTAAGTACCTGCATATTATCCATCACACTCCACCAGAGTATCAGTCTCTCTCAACATGCCTTCTTACAACTGCACCCTAATGTTTGTTCTTTCAAATTGCCTTTCAGGGTGCCAAGGATCTTTATAGGAGAGAAAACAGCCTGCGTCATGAGAGCGGTGCGAAGAATGATGCTACATCATCTTCAGCAGCATCATGACCTGTATCTGTCTTATATCTGAAGAAATTGTAATTGGGTTTAGGCATCTCACCCAGTATACGATGCATGTATTAAAACTTCTTAGAACTTTCAGTTTTTTTTTTTTTTTTTAATTTTTATAAATCTATGTATTTGAATGTCGGTTGTGATTTTCATTGCCAGCTGATGTAGTATTGTTCTTTGGATCGTTGATTGAGGTGGGCCCATTTGTGTTTAACTGTGCTCTAGTTGAATCATTTCAAAGATGATTTTCCATAACATGAAGTTATGCTGTTGCTTGAAAATGATTCTATTCTATTCTCGTTACCAAACTCTTCTTTTCAGTTTTCAGAGCAACTTTGTATCCCAGTTCTAAAACTCGCCAAGTCGACTCAAAACTTGCTTGAGTCAACTTTTCATAGCAGAGATTTGATTCGGTTCCCCATTTTGTACATATAAGAGGTACGTCTTGCTGATCCAGACCGTTCATCATGTGGGGCCCACCATGGATGGATGTTGCGTAGCAACCAATCTCCGTTGGTCAACCCTAGCTATTTGGCTGTTGGCCTTGTAAACGGACGGTTAAGGTGCTATCGGAATTATCTAGGTTAGTTACTAGGCCTTGAATGTCCGTACAGTCAGTACACTTGTGCAGGATCAAGCCTCTTACCTATTGGGACCTACCATGGATGCGACGCATCAGACAAATCACAACGGTCAGCTGAGCTTGGCCGTGCATTTGAATAATCCTGAGGATGATTACAAATGGCGACTGGTAAATGATCCAAACCGTCAAGGGGCAATGGGCAAACAACCTCTAATTAATGGCTAGGATCATCTGACTAATTTGACTTTTGGCATATGAGCGATTCGGAACAGTCAGCGAATAAGACGACTGGGATGTTTTAATGGTTGAGATTTTTAAATTTTTTTTTTTTTTTTTTAATCAGTAAGCTATGGTGGGCCTGTCAGATGAGAGAAATTTCTATTTTGGGTGAGATCCAAACTGCTTACTGTGTGGGCCCTAACACGGTACATTATCTAGACCGTCCAATGGTAGAGATCCATGGTATACGACCTAAAGCAGCTAACGGTGGATCAAAATCATCCAAATACCATTGGATGACATTTGATTGTTTAGTAAAACCATGATTCAATGGACGCTATCATCCAAACCATGGTACAGTCAGGTCCATCTGAAGTGGACTGCATATGGGGAGCGGAATAGGTGCGGCCCGGCTGTACTGCCCACCTCGATGTATGTATAGAATATCCACGCAGTCCATCCATTTTATTAGCTTATTATAGGGTATTAGCCCAAAAATGAAGCAGATCAAAATCTAAGGTGAACCACACCATGGGAAGCAGTGGTGATTGAATGCCCACCATTAAAAACTTCCTAGGGCCCTCCTTAATGCCCACCATAAATTTTCGTTTCCATCCTGTTCATAAGGTCATATAGACCTGGATGAAGGGAAAAAAATAAATATCTGCTTGATCCAAAACTTTTCTACCACATTAAGTTTTTAATGATCAATCACCACTGTCTCATGTGGTGCCGTCCACCTGAAATTTGTATTTGCTTGATTTTAGGAATCATGCCCTAAAATTAGCTGAAAAAGGATGGATGGAATGAATATACAGTATATACATTAAGGCTTCACGGTCAAGGCCGCACCCCTGCGTATGCGGGCTTCTCCGTCAAGACTGCAGCCACATAATGACATTGGTTCTTGGCCCACTATCCAAGAAAGGGCTAGCCCTAACTTATACTTGAGAACCCACACGATCTATCAGGTTTTACTTAAGGATATTCTCATCCTAAATGTTCGCTGTGGTGTGGCCCACCTAAATTTTAAATCGAATTGATATTTGGGCACCAAGGTTAACACAATGGACTACTTAGATGTTCCATCGAGGTGGGTCCACACATTTTGGAGCTAATCTTATTATAATTAGATGGTTTAGGAGAATGATGACGTGGATGAATCGTAATCTAATTACAGATTTTGACAAGTTGAACCGAGTCTAGCTTGGCACAGCTCAGCTCAACTTCACCTGTAGCTAACCTTAGCTCGAAGTCAGCTCAACTTGGTCCTCAGAGCCTATTTGGCTAGCTCTCCTCAATTTGTTCTAGAGATTGAGTCAGTTTGAGCCGAGTTCAAGGTCATACAGCATTTTCTTATACACATAAATTGCATATTTAATTTATCAAAGAATGCAGAAAAGTAACAATATTTTTATAAGTATTTCATCAAACACTCAGAAAGTAACATCAAAATCAAACACTCAGCGTATCCATTCCTTCTTCACCGACACTTCGTTAATTTAATCAAATACTTAGTGAGCAACATCCATATCCAAATAACCAAGACACCAAGCTAATTTGATCTAAGTCGGTTCGAATAGAGATTTGATTTGAGTTAAGTTGAACTCGGACAAGATTGAATTTTTTCGAAGCTCCAAAAATCATCTTGACACAGTCTGAATCTGATTTTGAGCTGAGGCAAATCCAGCTTTTCTGAGTTGAATTGAGCAAGCTAACCAAGCTAACTCAACTCATGTACGGCTCTAATAGTAATTAGCTCCAGCCACATCTGTCCAATAAATGTGCAGCATAATGAAATTCAAGAGCTTAGGTGAGGTGCAACAAGTGAATGTACAAGTTTTTAGTCGTGATTTTATATTGCACTTGGTGGCTGAGTTTTGGACCAACATGGTCTTTGGGATTTACGGCGAACACGAGGGGAACTGGATCAACAGTTTTCATTGGGGCGTCCTCATCATAACTGATCAATGTCGTGTGGCACACTCGACTTTTGGATTGGGTTTGATATTTTGGTGCCAAGGACAATCAGATGGACAAGTATTTCCGCAGGAGTATCAAATAACTAAGCATCAGAGCAGGGGAGTATCAATTACACTCGTCCAAAATATCAAATACTATGTGGGGCCCAAAGTAATATATGTGTCTTATCCACATTGTCTATCTGTTTTTACATATCATTTTTAGGCTATTATCACAAAAATTAAGCATATCCAAATGTCACAAAAAACACTGGGAATTGAACACTTACCATTGAAAGCTTCTTGGGAGGCTATAGAAGTCTTGGATCAAGCCCATAGTTGTGTTGTCCCTTCATCCATGTCTTTGTTTACCTTATGAATAGGTTGGATGATAAATAAACATCACTGTGGGCCCATGTTTCAAAGGTAGATGTCATTATCTTCATTGTTTCCTATGATCCTCTTGAGCTTTCTATATGCTTCCATTTTAGGCCCATGTCCTAAACTAAGCTGTAAAAACAGATGGACAGCGTAGATAAGATAACATACATCACTCTGGCCTACATAGTTTACTCAGCACAATATAGTGTGGTGATTCACTCAAATCCAACTAGATGTACTGCAAGTTACAGTCCACGCACCAACCAGTACCCACCATGAAGATCACCCTCACTCTATGCAAAAATAACGGTACCAACTCTTCGAGTGGATCACACTTCTAACCATCTATCAGTGAGTGCAGCCCATCTGATGAATGGATAGGGTTATATTTTTAGATTAGATGATCGTTATGGTGGGCCAACCTATTGGAAGGATTGGATTTCACATGCACTAAACATGTTGGAAGTTATTATGTGGAGGATGTGATGCAACCGGTTGTACTCGGACCTCCGCATAAAGAGGATTCGGATTGAGTATAAGCTCACTACGCTGAGTAAACTATGTGGGTCTCTATGTGTATTATCTACGCTGTCCATCCGTTTTATAAGCTCATTTTAGTGCATAAACCCAAAATTTAAGCACACCCATAGCTCAAGTGGATCATACCACAAGAAACAGCGTGAATTGAACATGTACCATTGAAAAATCCATGGGGCTACAGAAGTTTTGGATCAAGCTGATATTTGTGATTTTCCTCCAGTTTTGGATCAAGCTGATATTTGTGATTTTCCTTCATCCACGTCTGTATGACCTTATGAATAGGTTGGATGACAAATAAACATCACCGTAGCCCCCAGGAAGATTTCAGCGGTGGATGTTATACTAACCCTTTCTTGTAGTGTAGTCCTCTTGTGATTTGGATATGCTTATATTTTGGATTCCTTCTCTATAATAAACTGAAAAAACGGATGGACGGATTGGATAAGACACATCTATATATATATATATATATATATATATATATATATATATATATATGCGTTTATTGCTGCTGTGGTGGACGTGGATTTCTGCATGAAAACTTTGGTGGGGCCCACAGTGATGTTTGTGAGAAATCTACCCCGTTCATCCGTTTTTTGAGTTCTGTTTTTGGACTTGAGACCAAAAGTGAGCAGGATCTAGGACTCAATTGGGCCGCACTAAAGGAAAATGTGTGTAGGGAAATTTCTGCCGTTGAAACGATCCTAGCGTCTACGGTGATGTTTACATGCCATCTATACCGTTTATAACGCCAATCCTATTGGGATGAAATGAAAACACAAATATTAGCCTGATTCAAAGCTTACGTGGCCACACGAATATTTCAACTGTATACGTTCAATCATCTCGTTTTTGGCTCATCTGAGTATTGAATCCGGCTTAATTTTAGCCTGATGCCTTAAAAATGAGCTCACAAAACGAATGGACGGGGTAGATTTCTCACAAACATCACGGTGGGCCCCACTTAAGTTTCCAGCGCAGGAACTTCCTGCAAAAGGCTTTCGCAGGAAATCCGCGTCCTGCTGTGGTAGGGTTTTCGGTGGGTTTCGACGAAGAGAGAGAGAGAGAGGACCGTCCCAAAGGGATTCCGGCGACAGAGAAAGAAGCGCCGAGAGAGAGAAGACCTTATCGGCGGGAGAAGGGATTCCGGCGACAGAGAGAGAAGGGATTCCGGCTAGAGAGAGAGAGACGTCGAAGCAGGTACGTGGAACTGCGCAGGCAGATTTCTGGCGAGCTCGAAACTCTCCCATGTCAATCCAGACCGTACACACTCTATTACCCATTTTAGATGGGCATAGCCGAAAAATCACATTGATTCGACGACTCAGATAGTCCTAACTACTGGGCATCGAATGGCCGATCAAAAGAAAAAAGAAAAATAAAAAAAATCAGTGCTCCGAATTCAATGGAGAAATTAGTTGGTATCGGCCTCTGATCATCCACAATATCATTTTTCGTCCAAGCAGTATCTGATCATCCAATCAGTGTGAGTTTTGGCCTCTGCTCATCCATAAAAGGACCCTGAATCTGGAATTTTGGGTGGTCCTGATTGATGTAAATGATTGTCATTTTTAATGTAGATGAGTTGCCAGTATTTAATAGATTATGGCGAATCCTCATATTAACGCAGTCATGGTAATTTTCTGGTCGAGGAATGCTAGTATGAATGTGTGATACACACATCCAATCCAGACATATCCACACCAATTAATGTTATCCATATGGACGCTTAACATTCGATGTTGTATACTCTCTCTTGGATAGGATAATTGTGTAAAATATGATAGCGGCCGTGTGTTGGGTCCCAAAAGGTGCTTCAAAGGTTGTACCAGTTGTTGCGGAGCCACCCTCAAAAGAGGAGATTGAAGAGATCTTGAAGACAGGGATTCTAGAAAGAAGGTAAAATGCTTATGTTGTACTCACTTACATGGTCATTGCTGTTACATTATGTAGTCTAGCCATTGACCCTTAGAGATGTTAATTTTTATTTGCAAGTGATGAGCTTGAGTACCCAAATGAAATTAAAAAAGTTTATCCAATGCATTATCCATGCGTCAGTTAGGGGTTGTGTGGATGCCTGTAAGTTTTGTAAGTGGGAAATGATTTCCAATTAAGTCTCTTACAGTTGGTGTTCGGGGGAGGAAATTCACCTTAAGTCACTGCTGGTTATGCGTTTAAGGAAATATTGTATGCCTGAAGTGTGTAGGGAATGATCACATGCATTAAAATGTTTGAGCTGTGTAGGGCCCACCTTGATGTATGTGTTCCATCAAGCTGTCTATTAGAACCCACTCCCACCCACATTGCATTTACTTAAAGTGTCTGTATATTCTTGTTGGATTATATAATCTTCATGCTCTGTCTTGTTCTAAAAGTTCTATGCTCATGCAGCGGACACAGTGAGGATGAACAAGATGAGGAAATGGATGTTGATGCTGCTGTGCAGACCAATGCAATCGGTCAGGCATTAGCTGCAGCAGATGCTCTTGGCAAAAATTCTGGAAACAATTTTCAGGACATAACTGATGGCCTGAGGGAACTTGATATGGATAATTATGATGAAGAGGATGCAGGTACTTCCTATGATTTATCTACATGTGTTTGTCAACTACTTATCATGTCATTATAAAATTTCATTAGGTTGTGTTTGGATTGAGGAAAACTAAATGTGGATATGGAAAAGTGACCTGGAATCCTCAGGGAATGGACAACCATGGATTTAGGTCTTCTGTTCTTTGTTTTGGTTTCCAGTTTTACATGGATATGATCACCTCGAACAGTTGCCTCGTATCGTTTCTCTGCCTCAATAATTGATTTAATGCCTTATTCCGGTGAAATAAATGATGACATTTTTTTGGGAAAATCTGGGAAATAGAAATCAGTTTCTAGAGCTCTACTTCTTTCTCAAACAGAGGAAAAGTGAGTTTTCTACAGAAGCTGATTTCATTTCCAAGGTTTTCCATGTTTCCAAACACCAACTTAGGTTCATTGATCCTTGCATGGAAGTTGAGGCACACTGTATAATTTCTCCTTTTATTTCAAGAAAAAAAAAGGTAAAAAAGTTGTGTGGATATTTTACCAACAATGTATTTCTTTTGGACAACATCAGGCATTGAGCTATTTAGTTCTGGACTTGGTGACACTTTCTATCCCAGCAATGACATGGATCCATATCTGAAGGATAAGGATGTAAGTCTTGTGCTCTTTTTACATGAGCATCCATTGCATCGTCGGCTTCCAATGCATGAACTATGCCATGGTTCTTCTGGCAGGATGATGATGAAGAGGAAATTGAAGACATGACCATAAAACCGTCGGATGCAGTTATAGTCTGTGCACGGAATGAGGATGATGTCAGTCATCTCGAGGCATGTGATAGTGACTTGATCAGCAGTTGCTTCTCCTTTTTGTTCTCGCTTTCATCCTTGCATATTATTGAGTTTGTGATCTCTTTCCCCTCTGCTTATCATTGTACTTGCACATGGGGATGCTGGTTGCAGCCCATTTGCATTTTCATTCGATAGTAGACATCTCATCAATCCCCTGTTGATTTAATTGTGACAAGGAAGGAAAAATTCTTACAGTTTCTTTATTTTGTTTGGCAGGTTTGGATACTTGAAGAATCAGAAGATGGTGATTCAAACATGTATGTTCATCATGATATAATACTTCCAGCCTTTCCCCTTTGCACATCATGGCTTGATTGTAACCTCAAAAGTGGAGATAAAGGTGAGTTCCATATACACCTGTTTGAATATATATATATATATATATATATATATATATATATATATAGAGTCATGCTCCCCTGCGCACCTACGCACGTGCGCACTTTTGCACACGTGTCATGGGTGTCTAATCTGAACAGTCCATGTGATGCGGAATCCCATGAAACCCCCTGTCACAAATTTTCATCCTGATCTAAAATTCTGGTGGGCCATAGCAAAGAGAAATGCAAATCAAGGGAGGAAACTGTTTTCATTTTTCATGGCCCATCAAAGTTTTAGATCAAAGTAAAACTTGGTCCTGGGGGGTTTTACGAGGTGCTGCTTCACATGAACGGTTCAGATTTTGAATTCACATCACGTATGATGGGTTCTCAAAAAAGTTCGTATGTGGTACGTACGAACTGGTTCGTAGGTGAGCGTTTCCGTGTGTGTGTGTGTATATATATATATATATATATATATATATATATATATATATATTCCTTTTCAAATTTTATTGAGGGAGACTGCTTGGGTTATGTTGGGATTTTAGTTGGGAGCTTTGAAGGTTGGCTTTTGCCTTTTTTTTTTTGAAAGATAACTGGAACTTTCATTAGAAGGTGCTGAGATAGCAGTAACGCAAAGAGGAAACAAGAAAAAAGTGAAAGGACAAAAAGAAAAGCTAAATTACAACAGCCAACCCTTAGCTGTAACCCACTCCATGGCAATGTCCCAAACATGAGAAGCGACCCAATCCACACTACGGCTGACATTATTGAAGCATCTACCATTCCTCTCAACCCAAATAGCCAATAAAGCAGCAAGGAGACAAAGTCTGCAAATCGCACTAGAATTCTTGCGAAAGGCCACCTTGTGCCAATTTAAGAACAAATCCCCAATGTCAAAAGGCATACACCATGCCAAACCGAACCTAGCGAGAAGAGAAATCCACACACGGCTCGCAAAGGAACAATGATGGTTGATAGTCTCTTTACGGGCCATACAAAGGAGATGTTCGGGACAATCATGGACCATTTTTTGGAGTTTGTCAATCGTAAGGATTTGTTTTCTACCCGCTAGCCACCCGAAAGCCCCAATCTTAGGAGGGCCTCTATAATGCTAAAGAAAAGAGGTGCTCAATTCTCTCCCCTTCATTATGAAGCATAAAGTGGAAAGATTTCATCGTGAAGCGACCAAACTTATCTTTAGTCCAAACTAGGCTATCGACCTCACCAGCCTTCGGAATGTTAGGTTGGAACTAATCCAAAAGGGCAACGTACTCTTCCACCTCCTCGTCCCACAAGGACTTGCTACAGGGTGACCAAACAATCGCCTCACCATGGATCTCATGGCATTTATCAATCATGATACTTCTATTTGGGGCAAGAGTAGCTATGGCCAAGAAGCGGGGGGAGAGAGGCATATTGCCTCTCCACACATCTTCCCAGAAATGATTCTTTCTCCTCTTTTCCAAGATAAAAGGCAACGCCATTGAAGAATTTGTGCTTAATGCTAACGATACCTTTTCATACCGAAAAGGATTTGTAGAGGGAGGATTCCTTCGTCCACTAGCCTCCTACCAAGCAACCATATTTGCCTGCCATAGCCTTTCTCCAAAGAGCTCCCGATTCAGTTCCAAATCTCCACCACCATTTGCCTAAGAGGGCCTCGTTCATTAAGGCCAAAGAGCAAATATTAGCGTCGCCTTCATCATATGGCTTACACACCACCCTAGTCCAACAAGTGAAACATTTCTTCTTGACTGAGTCACCCCAAAGGAAATCACGTCTTCGCTTGCCGAGGTGGGAGAGAACCGCCTTTGGGCATTTGAAGTGACAAGAAATAAATAGAGAGATTGGATAGAACAACTTTAATAAGGGTAATCCGCTTGCCAAGAGACAATTACCTTCCTCTCCAAGCCGATAATTTCTCATCTCTATCCTTTCCGCCACTTTGTCTCAAAGATACTTAGCCGGTTTTCCAATGTAGAGGGGGAGCCCAGAATAAGAGGGGAAGGATTCTGCCTTGTAGCCAAAAAGGTTCGCAAAGTGACCAATTGCTTCGCTATTCAAATGAATACCATGCATCTCACATTTAGCCAAATTAACGTTTTGCCCCAAGACTGCTTCAAAACAATGGGGAATCATGCTCAAATTATCAACCTTAACCTCGTCCGACTCACAAAAGAGAATTGCATCATCCGCAAACTGAATATGGGAGATTGGGGGAAGCGCCTGACTCACTTAGAAACCTTTGAACAAGCCCACCTGTTGCCCCTTGGAAAGCATCTGTTAGGAACTTGTTTATTTGGTTATACTTCTTTTGAAATCAATAACGTTAATTAAGGCCATTAAAAAAAGCATAATATGATCATATTTGAGGACCATTGCATTCATCTATCTATGGCTTGGACATGAACACGGGTTATTGTTAGACATGGGGGGCTTGGAAAACCCAAAAAAACTGACATATCTGTAGAAATATATAATGATGTACAAAAATGTTTTGTTATATGAAATTTGTCCATGGATATTCACGAAAAAGGAGTTCATAAAAGCATAAGATGTAGAAAACTATATGCACATAAGTGGAGATGCATGCCTATGAAACTTGAGTGAACATTTTACAAGACAACTATTTGAGTGGCTATGCTACATAGGGTAGATTGTTGGACAATTAGAAAGCAATATGAGCATAGATGAGTATTGCAAAGATGAGGTTGTTGAGATGGATGTGCGGGAAGATAGGAAGGATAGAATTAAAAGTGGGGGTCATCCAAAGCAAACTAAGGATAGTCCCAATAGGGGATTAAAATGATGGAGAGCATAAATGATTTGTTCACGTGCAATGAAGACTGGAATGGCTTCGCCGAGGAGGGGAACATTGATTAAGGTAGAATGGCATAAAAGAGGATGGGAGGAAGACCTAAAATGAATTGGATTGAGATGGTGAGAGGGTGAAAGCCTGTTCACTTACCAAGGATAGGACCTTAGATAGGATTGATTGGTGAAACAAGATTGTAAAGCTGACCACAGATAGCTGGGTCATGGTTTTGATGATGGTGATGATGAACAGCTAGAAATACATTAGAACACACATGCATCCCATGTTTGCGAAATTTCACATGCAACCCCTCCTTTCCCATTAGCATATCATACCATGTATTGGACATTTGATCCATTCAAAAGGCAGGGCACACCATGAAGACCACCTTGTGCAAAAATGAGGTGGTCAATCCTAGGTGGGCCACTGTTGAAATCAATGGACAGCTTAGGATTTGACTCAATTTACATGTGTGTCCCACCTAACGAGTGGATTGCTTGACCTTCTTGTGAGGTGATATTCATGGTGTGGCCCGCCTTTTGTGTCGTTCAGATGTCCAACACATGAGACATTGGCAGCAAAGATGAAGTTACCTATGAAAATCACACCTCTCTCTCTCTCTCTGGTTCTGATACGTCTCTTTGATTACTGTTTTGTCAAAGATCATTATTATTGCTGGCAATTTCTCCTTTCTTTGCCTTTTGTATTTCTAATGTTTTAGTTGTTTTTTAATGTTTCATCTCTCTCTCTCTTCCCCCTATTGCCTCCTTTTGGCTATGGTTTGACTCTTCCTGATGATGGCAGGAAACTTTATAGCTGTAGGCTCGATGGAACCTGCTATTGAAATTTGGGACCTTGACCTTGTATGTGACTTCATATTTCTTATTGGTTGACATAGCTCATCCTTGAGAAAATATGACTTCTTTCTATGCTTTGACATCCTTTTTACCTTAGCATTTTGTATGTTGAGTCCTTCATAGCTTGTCTACGTTTTCTTTTTCAGATTGATGAAGTTCAACCATTTATGGTCTTAGGGGGCATTTCCAAGAAGAAGAAAAAAAGCAAGAAGGTCTGTGATTATTTTCTTCCTTCACTGTCGATTGCAAATTTCCTTTTTTGATTGTTTCCAGCGAAGTTTCAAAATTGTAAATTTTCTTTTTAGATTGTTTCCTGCATACATTTGATAGTTTTAAGCTTAAGATCTGACAATAACATTTTCTTGTTCGTTTGTGGAAACCTCATCATCTAGTTTATTTTGTATCTTGCCTTTTCTATCACTAGCATGCATATCTCTCTAGTTCCAAGAAAGAAAGAAATGAATATGCTTCCTGGATTCTTATTCTTAAATAATATAGGGAATTGCTTCCTCATGCACTTCAATCTGAAGTCCTGATTCTTCAACAGGGGAATTTATGACTTCCCCAACATCTTTGAATTGATGTAGATACCCTCAACTCACCTTGTCAAATGGCCAAGTCAACTTGATGGAGTGGATGGTATCATGTTATTTTCATAAGCTATTTCCGTTAATTCAAAAGAACAATAAGCAGGGTGTTTTCAGTAATTTTCCCATAAACCATACAGCTATTTTAGTTGTCCTTACAGCAATGTTTTGAGTGCTTATTAGATACTAGATTTAGATGTGTTCACATTTTCTAACATGTGATCTTACTAAATGTGGGAATTTGATTACTGTAGACATCGGTCAAATACAAAAAGGACAGCCACCAAGATTCTGTACTCGGTCTTGCCTGGAACAAGGAGATCAGGTGAGTCAACAATGCTAGGATGATACGATGTATTCTAGTTCCCCATCAGATCAACAGTCTATATTATTGGAGCATGGTGCCCATAACAGTGTACACTTTAGATTCTGTACTTTGTGATCCCTGTCCTTATGTCTTCAGTTCCTATGACTGGGCCCATGGTTTGGTAATCTAGACTGTTAGATCTGATGGGCCCCTCTGTGAATGGCTCATTTCCCAAAAATCTCCCTGATGGGATGGTCCTAGCCCTTAAGCGTCTGGCTTGCAAACAGACAGTTAAGTCAATCAAGGCCCACATTTGTCAGGAAAAAAAGCCACAGATGGATGGCTAGGATCTTCTAATTTGGGTGATAATTCCATCTATAAGGTCTCCCATCAAATGAAAGATCTGGACTGGCAAACCATGGGCCCCAGTTATATGAACTCAAGACCTGAGTATACAGTTAATATTTGGGTCAAGTATAATGTTATTCCCCTCATTGTTATGATGTTTAATTGTTGCTGCTGCTTCATAAATTCAGGAATGTCCTAGCCAGTGCAAGTGCAGACAAGTCTGTCAAGGTTTGGGATGTGGTTACAGGGAAATGCCCTCTCACAATGGAACATCATACAGACAAGGCAATTTTCTCTTAACCAACAGTATCCATAGTTTATTTTGAGAACTGGTTTTTTTTTTTTTTTTTGGAATGCAAAGGCAATGCATCAGTGCTATTTCTTATTATTTAAAAGGCTGAGATTATGTTATCATTCTTCTTCCCTTAAACTAATCTGGTTCTTGTGTTTGACTCAATCATTGAACAAGTTATATCTTAGGTATCCCATTTATCAAGCTCCTTGATCGGATGACGGAAACACATCAGTTTTCTCTAACTAGACGCCTTTTCTCTCTAAGTTATATACTTACTGTACCTGCCGCAAACCCAAATCTGATTGCTTGGAAGGAGTTTTGACTTTCATGGTGGTTGATTTGTATTCGGAAGTCATTATTTCTCTTTATGTAAAGCGTAGTGACATGAACCTCGACCAGAGATATGCATATGCAGGGTATATTTGGGTTTTCAATTTGTTCAGTTGGGGTCATGTTTAAGTGATCCAGACGATTGATCTCTTGGATAGATGATATCTGAAAGCCTCCTTGATAGAACAATCGCAAGCTGATTTCTTGTGGCCAGCACATTGATGGTCAAGAGGAGCTGTAAAACAATGGTCCACATGGAACTGAAACACCCAATATCAGTGGGATCATCCAATCTGGGAATTCAACTGTCCAGTGGTCTGGATTACCGGACCATGGGGTCCCGCTCGTGCAAACTGAAAACCTGATTATACCAGTTGAGGATCATATAGTTCCTCTTAGCAAATATTTTTGTATATATGATCTTTTAAATAGTGGTTTCTGTTTATTAAATGAAAAAGAAAAGAAAAGAAACTAGTGTAATCCCTGTTATTTTTTCCCCTCCACGAAATACATGTTTCACTGCCAACCATCTTCCCTTAGAAGCTCACTTAGCATCCCAATCTCCATCTCTTGCTAGGCTCGTGAGCCTTGATAGCCAACATCTTTTGTAGCTTGTTCTAGTGAAGATAGAAATAATTTAATTGTTGATTTCAAGCTCTTCCTATGTCTCTCGATCTTGTTACAGGTCCAAGCAGTTGCATGGAACCGGAATGTGCCAGAAGTTCTTCTTAGTGGGTCTTTTGATCGCTCAGTGGTCATGGTAAGAGAACATTATCTGTTGAGAACTTAAACGTTTGAACTCTCCTTTTTTTTTTTTTTCCCCAACATGCTTTTCTAGATCATTTGTAAAAACAAAGATGTATGTGATTTTTCCTAGGACCAGGAGGATGGTGCATTCTATTTATGAGAAGTGACAGATGCGGGTTCATTTCTAAATATTAGTGAGGTTCAAATATTGGCCGATACATATCGGCTGACACGTATCGTATTGGTATTTTGAAAAAGAAAAATATATGAATGTGCATTATGTATGTATTAATATTAAAGCAATCCCCTACTTGAGGCTCCGCAAGCACGATTGGCCCAAGTTCCGAGTTGAACATTGCTTGCTCCCATGCTTCTAGGATGTGATTTAATATATCAAATTGAAGGTAAAGAGAAGATAGTGATAGTTCATGCATCTTTCAGGAGGTGAATTTACTTAAAATTTTCACAACCACTCGAGTTATTGGTTCCTCTATGAAAGTACTTCTCACTTACAAGTTGTTTATGAGAAGGATTTCTAGTGCAACTAAATATTATCCACATTAGTTATACCCCATTGAACAATCTAAGGGCTATAA
Source organism: Magnolia sinica (assembly GCF_029962835.1). NCBI lineage: Eukaryota > Viridiplantae > Streptophyta > Magnoliopsida > Magnoliales > Magnoliaceae > Magnolia > Magnolia sinica. The sequence continues at coordinate 1,110,542 of NC_080573.1, read as the reverse complement.
TGCTTCCAAATCTGCATTGTGTTGCTCTCAAGTATTTTTTATATGCGCACAGACACCTTGACCTGAATTGTCTCCTATGTCTATGAACTGCAGATGGACATGAGGGCACCCTCACAAGCTGGTACGAAATGGGAGGTTGCAGCTGATGTTGAAAGCTTGGAATGGGATCCACACAATAAACACTCTTTTGTGGTAATCTTTCTAACCATTTTTTCAATACAAGTTATAGATGAATTTCACTGGCTTGACTTCATTTGAAATTTCACAACATCGGTATATAACCTGGACATGGAAATGCGTTGTTATTAGACAAAAATAAAAATCTGGGTGTTGGACATGGGAAACTCCTAGAAGCCCAATCTGCAAACATCCCACGTATATTATGAGTAATAGGTTTCGTAATTATTTTTGTCAAATTAATTTGAAATGGTGATACCTTTCAAAAAAAAAAAAGTGATAAACCTAAAAGCTCTTCTTTCTGAAATGACCAGGTTATATTCCAAAAAAAAAAACAAAAGTTGCTGATTTTGAGTATATAAGATGACCTTCACAGCTCAGACCACCTGGTGGACACCCAGTAGGTGATTCTTTTTAGTCTCCCTCCGCTTTCAATAGACCCTAGTGAATCTTTAGCTAAAAAAAAAATAAATTTAAAGTCTTCCTTATCGTAGATTCTGCTTCTATGGATTCAGCCCATCCGTGGTTTTGGAAGTGACATATATGAATTTAGATTCTAACATCCCTCAGGATTCTGTAGTCCTTTGCACATGGTCTCAGGTTACCTTCAGAGCGCCATCAAAGTTAAGTCTCTACCAACCAAAAAATATCAGTTACATACTTTGCGTGGTGTCCAGGAGTCGCATACACACATCGTCATGTTTCCACATGTTGACATGGCACCATTTCTAAAAAGCTCCTTGCTACATAATTCTGTTTGATTTATAGACAGTTTGTTCATCAACATACTTTCTCATTTGAAGACTTACAAATTGACTAGGAACTCTGCCGAGTCAATTCTCTATAGTCTGGCACCGTACAAATCCCAATTATACAAAAAAAGAAAAATTGTGTACTAGCTTTTTGACTTGGCCAGTCAAATCTGGATAACTGAAGGACCTAATTCCTGAGCCAAGTATGAGTTTTTATTATGTTCTAGATGGAAAAATATGAATGGGCTTGGGCTAATAGTTCTCTGAATGTACTCAGGTCAGCCTTGAAGACGGTACAGTTCAAGGTTTCGACATTCGAGCAGCTGCTTCCAACTCAAGTTCTCTTTCCAAACCAAGTTTCACTCTTCATGCACATGATAAAGCTGTTTGTACAATCTCCTATAATCCATCAGCAGCTAACGTATGTCCTTCTCATTCTCAACATAAGCTTTTTGTAGACCACTTTCAATTCTGAGAAACAAAGGAAAAAATTTCCATGGTAATTTATTGAAACGGCCGTCGTTCTTTTTGCAGCTGCTTGCAACTGGGTCAACCGATAAAATGGTAGGCTTAGCTTTTTAACATCCTTTATTTTTGCATAGGCTTTTTATTATTATTATGGTGCACCTCACGTGTGTATTTTTCAGGTGAAACTCTGGGATATATCAAACAATCAACCCTCCTGTGTTGCATCCAAGGATCCTAAAGCTGTAAGTGCTGCTTAATTATTTTATCATTGGGAAATGATAAGGAAGGTCACGAACTGAAGGTCCATGTGATGATCCGAACATTCATCTAGAAGGTACCATTGTTTATGGGCTACATAGGTGCTGAAGTCTCACTGATTAGAGATCCTCCACTTCCGTACAACTTCCATGCAAAAGGTAAGTTAGGAGGTGCTCTTCTTGGCTGCTGTTTCCAGTTGACCTCTATATGGACAGTGGGATCTCTGATGAGTGAGATATTTTCACGCGGTCCACCTATGGTGAGGCCCTCTAAATAAAGAGTCTGGATCATTGCTTGAGGGGCGTAAGGGGTGAGCAGCTCTGTCATGCCTCAACGTTTATGTTTTTTTTTTTCCTTTTGTGTTGGTTATTGTGTTTTAAGAGGTTTCCATTCTCCTTCAGTGGATTGCTGATTTTAACACAGACTGTTATCCAATTCCTTTTAAAATGGGTTGATCAAACACAATATCTCTATCTTCAAACTTCAAATTGAAGCCTTATTTCCTAACCTTTGTGGTTCAGAGCTTTTCTTTTCTTTCTATTTTTACAGGCATTTTTCTCCAATTAGATTCATGAGTTCTGAGTTGCTTATAAAACGTGTGTATTAGGGACCTTTCATTTCTCTGCAAATTGTAGCCAGAAGCATGTGTTTGACAATTGTGTTGGACATGTTAATGTTGATGTTGGGAAGGAGAATGTTTGTATACACTTGCCACCACTCAAAATCATTCTAATTCACATGGTGGCCCACATTATGGTTGGATCGTCCTGATTTTGGGGCTGCCAACTTTCACGATAGTGACCCTATCTTTCAAAAAAGAAAAGAAAAGAAAATAAAGGGTAGTGCAACCTTGCTGGGCAGGTCGGATGACATGCAGACCATTGTGCGCCTTCACACACCCTATTAGAATAAACTTATTACGTAAGGATTTGTAGAGGAACTGGCATCTTTAGGCTAAATGTAGGGGTGTCAACAGGCCGGGCCAAGCTTTGTCCAAGACCAGCTTGCATTGTTCAACATGTGCCTGAGCCCGGCCTAGGCCCCTGATGAACCAAAGTAGTCCAGCCTGAGCTTGGCCCGAAATGTTTATTCTAAGCCTGGGCCTAAGGGATATTAAGATTGCCTTTGCAAACCCTAATGGGCAGGGCCGGGCTGACGGCTGTAATACATGGGCCTGAATATTAAGCCCAGCCCTCAGGCCTGATACTCTAGCCCAAGCTCGGCCCGAGATGGGCCATGCCTAAAGTCCGATGCACTGGGCAGGCCTTAGCTGAATGGGCTTAGTGCTACATTGCTGTTGAAAGAAAATACAAAAGAAGGGTTCCTTTAACATATGTAATGGATGAATTGTGGGATCTTTCTAGCGTTGTAGAAAAAGGGAAAAGAAGGAAAAAGAAAAGAGATTATTATGTTCTACTTAAAGCAAACAAGGTGGTCGATAATATTGGGGTGGCTAGATCTTCTCTTTTGTATTGGGCAATATACAACCCTTGATTATTCTTATTCTTTTATTATTATTATTTATTAAAAAAAATTAATGTATAGAAACGAAGTCGTTTATTTTAAAAAATAATAATAAGAAAGCTGACTTGGGTTGTTGTTATTCTTGTGCCGGTGCGGATGCTATTTTCAGGGGGCGGTCTTTTCAGTTTCATTTTCAGAAGACAACCCTTTCTTGTTGGCAATTGGAGGCTCCAAAGGGAGGCTGGAAGTGAGCATTCAAATTCAAATCCCGTTCCACCTTTCTGTATTATTTCTACTTATGATATCCTTTTTCTTCACTGCCTGGATTGACCATAGCCAATGAATTGCTGCCACAGGTATGGCACACGTTATCTGATCCTGGAGTTGTTCGGAGATTTGGGAGTTCTAGCAATCGAGGAACCGACCCCATGCCGGCAGCGTGAGTAAAACCAGCGAGGATGAGTGTTGTTTATTTGATTAGAAAGGTATGTGTATTGTCAGCTAAGAGAACTCTCAGGAGCGGTTTGTATTTTTGCTGCTGGCTTTGTTGCTATTGATTTATTTGTTGAGAAATATAAAGGGAAAGACAGGTTTTTATAGGTCTCCATAGAGATGCATCTGATCATACATCTGTATGAATTTTGGATATCGCAGCAGCGTCATGATGGGACCCAAAAGATGGATGGTTGAGATAATCAGAGGACCTCTAAATATGTGCGGGGAAACTGTAGACTACCCAAAAAGATGCAATGAGCCACCCATCATGATTGGAACTGTTCAACCAGTGCGTCCCTGCATGGATGGGCCACGGCATGATTACGCTGATTTAAACCTTCCTAGCCTCTGATTTTTGCTGTGGAAACAAAAATTGCCAGTCCTTAATTCAACTAAAGGAGTTGGGGCTCAATGGATGAGTTCTTTGTGCTGATTCTCATTCATACAACATTTTAACCATGCTGGGTGGACCGCACTGTCAGTTGGTCATGGCTCTTGTATCACATTGTTGCATTGATTGGGTAATCCGAACCATCAAATTAAAATGCTCATCATTCATTTGCTGTTCTGGAAAGTTTTGTTGGACCGTAAGGATTAGATGATTGATTTGAAGCTTGGGCAGTTGCCCATCCATGTAAAGCTGATGGGATGAACAGTCCCGAACTTTTACACGTATGCTACAGCAGGATTTAGGTCACTGATACGGAGAAGAAAAGCGCATCCCCCCCCCCCCCCCCTCCCCCCAGTTTCACTTTCATTTTGGAGCAAACTTCAAATGGTGATGACTCTTCCACCGTACAATGGTGTGGTTTCGTGACAATCCGGACCGTCCAAGCCCCTGATCCAATCGTGGATTGAACATAACCAAAAAATTACACTGAGCAGATGATTGTAACCATCTAATTTCGCCCTTGAAATTTAGATCGCTTGCATTTTACTTATAACTATCTGATTTGGCCCTTGGAATTTTTGGGTGGACCAACCTTGTTCTGTCGTAGAGGCCTAAATGCATGTATGTCGAATGTGGCCTTTTATTCAAAATTTTCTTTTGGGTCACAAGACCCATCTTATGAACAGCCGGGTCGAGCAGTATTGCCACTTTGGCACCTGTTAGGGTTCAAATCATGGTTGGTAGGGCTAACCAGGTAGGGCCCATGATGAGCATTTCTTGGCCATTAAAATTACATAGGTTTGATTATTGGATGGTCCACACAAAATTGTCCATTTTGTTCATGTGTGGCCCATTTGATGATGAGCGAACCGGCTTGGATTTTGGGCCAATGCTTTCTCAAGAATAGAAATTAAGGATAAAGTCATCCCAAGCAGCCATGAGAGTATATCAGATTGGTTGGATCGTCTGCTAGGATGTGACGATGATGATGAGGGCCATGATCAGTCAACGATGATGGTGGGTCTTTCATTGGTACAAATTGGCCGTATGGCTTGATACTCTAGACGACTGGTTTTGTTTGGTCCTTTGTTGATGGACCATGTCCCAAAAATCTCCTTCATAGGAATCCTAACATTTCAATTTGTACTTGCAAATAAATGGTCAAGGACATATGGAGCAATGTCCCCATTCAACTGAAAAGAGGCTCAAGAGTAGTTGCTGGGGCCTTCTAATCAGGGAGGTTTTTAATGAGTCGTCCATCCATGCATCCAACATTCCAATGGCCTGGATCGCTGAAAATTGGGCCTCATTTGAGAAAAACAGAAAATCCAAGTATAATGTGCTAATGTGCAGTATCTCTGTTGGTACCGACTAACACGATTTCCGAAGCTTGTCCTCTTACTTTCAATTCATCTCCAACACTCCAATAACTAACGCGTGACTTATGATTAAGGATGAAGGATTCTACTTATGGATGGTAGGGCTACTTGCACTAAGAAAAAAGAGTACTGATCAGTATTGGATATTATATCTTTTGGATGGGCCTGTTTGGGAGCGTGGATTTGGAACCCCTTGCATTCGGAACCCCCTGGATTGGCAATCATCCCGGTGTGTTTGGCACCCTAGAGTGTGAATCAACTTTAATTCAAAAATATCTATGCATGGTATATTTACGAGGGTTTAAATTTAATTACTAAATCAACTTTAATATCCCTAATTAGTGAGATATATAATTTTTGACACTATGGTTGTGATAAGCCCGTTGAAATATATGTTTTACCTGAAAATGATGAAATTCCAAGTCCTAGATGGACTGCAAGCACAAGATCATGACTGAGTGACTAACCAATGATTTTTAACCGTTGATTAATAGGGACAATGTTTGGATGGTGCCAGATAATGTTTGGATGGTGCTCATCATCATTAGTGGGCTATGTGCCCAATAGAATGATAGTGTACAATGACACATGTTACACCTACAATTATTGAAATAATTTTAGATGTAATCCAGCTCTCAATGTGGATTGGATTGCAAACCCCCTCAAAGAGGGGATTAGAAGCCCCCTCCATTCCCCTCCAATCCACGGTGCCAAACGACCCCCAATTATATTTGATAAACAATATATCATTTAAAAAGTTAAAAAAGGTACTTCTGATTTGCAACATCACATAAGTACTTATATTTCAAGTTAATTTGATTCACCCTTAGTATTCACCATCCATTATATGGGGCCAACCTTTAATGTTCACTATGTTGGGCACGCTTTAGCCCTACTCCATTGTGTGGGGCCTACCTTCAATGTGGACCATCCACCTTTAGGTGGCTTACCTTTGAAGTGGGTTACCCATTATGAAACCCTACCTTGGATGTGGGTTGTCCATTATGTGGAGCCTATTTTTAATCTTGACTTTCCATCATTAACTCTCAGTAAATCTTGAATGTTAGCAATTACTTTTGAAAGTCGAAGAGCTAAAAAAAGAAGAAGAGTGGAAGTAGGCTAATTTGTCTAAAAAGATACTTATTTAAGTTTCATAATTAAAGTAAGTTGATTAAGAAATGGGTCACTTTGGAGTCGTATCCTTACTCTTGCCAATATCCAATGGGTGATGCTTGGGTCGATCCATGTTCTAGATATGAAGGTTCTTCTTCTCAGCAGCCCTTTAGCCCATCCAGGGCACAAGGAAGCACCAATACTTCCGTAATAAAAGCATAGGCTTTGTGTTTTTTTTTTTTTGGGCTTAGCCAGTCTAGCAGCTGGCTGTATTGTTGTGTTGTTTGGTTTTTCTATTTCTCTAGTTTTTAAAGATAGTTTAGTTTTTCTACCCTTTGTTATGCTCTTTTTTCTTTTCTTTTCTTTTTATTTATTTTTCTTTTTATTATTATTATTATTTTAAATTTTTTTTGTCCCAATAAAATTCTCATCTTTGAAAAAAGAAATTATATAATTAAAAAAACTACTTATTTGGTAGCATCCAGACGGGCCCTACCTCATTAGATCCGAACAGCCCCGCTCCTCCTATATGGGCCTGATTCTACGTATTTGGTAGCATCCACATGTGTCCGCCCTTCTTCTTCTTCTTTTTTTCCTCTCTCTCATGCGCGCCAGTTCTGTATGGGAGTCTTTCCGCAACAAACGGTCACTTGGGTTCGCACCAGTTCTGTATGGGAGTCTTTCTGCAACAAACGGTCACTTGGGTTCGCACCAGTTCTGTATTGGAGTCTTTCTGCAACAGACGGTCACTTGGGTTGGGCTTAAGTTACAAAATTTTAAGTTGGTCCGGTCATGACTAGCATTCTTGCTCGGTTGCTCCATTCATTAGACAAGCCACGCTTGTGCTGACCCTGACCAGACCTGCTTCATTACAGGGACCACCATGGCTTCTGACCACTAGAAAAAGGTACTTGAATACAACCCGTTGAACCACGCGATACTTTCATCAAATGACTAGGAACGTTTGTGGTTTGCGACGTCCAGCTGACTATAAGTATGCGGACGACAATACCGGCCCTCATGAATGAAAATATAAAGACGATCTAAAATTGAAAGGGACAGGGACACAAATCTCCCGATCTCCATCATTCAGATATTAAACCTCTCCTACTACATCCTGCAACAAAAGCTCCGTGGGGCCCACAGAGCTTTTCTTTGCACGTGTTCCTGTCCATATATATGGAGGAGATGGTGGGCCATGGATGACATGTACTCAAAATCTTACTTTGATCAGACGATCCTAGCCGCGTATTGCAAGGGCTTTTGTTTTTTGTTTTTTATTTGCATGTAGAACGCTTGTGAGGACGCAGTAGGCCATGGATTGGATCAGTACACTCATAAAGTTGGCCACTTGGGTAGGTTGAATATAGACCGTTGGATTTTTCTCTCATCAAAATGCGGCCCACCTGATAACTGGACTACTCTGCCATATCTGTCAAGGCCATGCTCATACTGTTCCCTGCCTGATTCAGGGGCCCGATCCCACATGGAAGTGGATTGGTTGGTGACCCCACAGCACCGACATTCTTGGTGATTGGATTCTGTGGGTCCCAATGTGATGTGTGTTTCATCCACTCCGTCCATCCGTTTTTCCATCTCATTTTATGGCGTGAGCCTAAAATTGAGGAATATATGAAGGTCAAATGGACCACATCACGGTAAACATATAAATCTCTCATGCTTCCAGAAGCACTGGATAGGCGAGTCCTGTGTAATGAAAGGTATTAGAGGTTGAGATCGTTTTGTCAGTGTCCCCTGTCTGGGCCCACATCAAGAGATGATGGGATAGTCAGAACACCAAAGTGAGAAACTTGGTCTGAACTGGCAACTCAGACCATCAATATGTGGAGATGATTGAGAACCATTGAAACCAAAACTTTTAAGGGCTCACATTTAACTCGAAAAAATTAACAGCGATATCTTCTGATTATCCAAGCATGCACGCATGGATGGTTCTGATTATCTCAGCATGCATACGGATAGTTCTGATTGTCTTCCCACTTGCAAATGGCCCCTGTCCATTTTGTTGGTGGTTTTTTCAGTTATATATTGTTTTGTTTAATATATTATGTATAACATAAAAACTTTCTTTTACATTTCTCTTCTAGTTATAACTTTAATCTAGTTATCTAATAATTGTTAATACCATTCGGCACTACTTAGACTTATTCTCACTCCTTTACAGTTATTCTTACGTCGGCCATTTAGACAATGATGTAACATTGTTTGAAACGTTCTAACTATTGTTATAAAGAGATCTTTTTCAAATCTTCTAATACGCACGTATTTCGATTAATTCGTACAAGGAATGGCAATAGTGGGATGAACTCGTTCCTGTATTAAAACCACGGACGGTTTCGAAGCACGCCAATGGTCCAGATTTAACGTTCACTTGTGGCCTGAATAGCGAGTTGGCTGGGCTGATGTTTCATCCCCGTGAGATTGGGATTATGTACAGCTCAAATATCCCACACAAAAGCAATGTTGGCACGTGAATTGCGTGTGAACCACCCGCTCGTGGCACATGCAAACACCAGCACGTGTGGCCCCTTTGCAGCCCACATGCTAAGATGGTTCGATCATTTGAACTGTCCATATTACCGTTAGTAACGCAAATAATCATTCAGTACTATGTTCAATTGATAGCCCGGAAGGTATAGAACCCAGAACATGGACGGTTCTGATAATCGGATCATCTCCGTATGTGGACCCAATCCAAACGACGAATGCGGCAATCATGAGTCGCGACGGAGAAAAACGAACTCGCCGATTTATTGATATCCTGCAGATGTCCAACTACCCCATTAATGTCCCAAACAGGCCCTGAGAAAGCCGGACTCGTAGGACACAGATTGCCTGCCAGGCTACTGGGACCGTGATCTGTGGGCCCCACAATGATGTATGCTTTTATCTAAGTGGTCCATTCATTTTTATTTTTATTTTTATCATTACTATAGGGTATGATCCCAAAAATGAGGTAGATCCAAATCTCAGGTGGACCACACCACAGGAAAACAGAGGTGATTGAACACTCACCGATAAAAACTTCCTAGGCCCACTTTAATGTTTATTTGCCATCTAACCTGTTGACTAGGTCACACACCTGGATGGATGAAGGGAAAACGCAGTATCATCTTTGATCCAAAACTTTTGTGGAACCAAGAAGTTTTGAAGGGTGAAGGTTCAATCACCACTGTTTCCTGTGGTGTGGTCCACCTAAGATTTTAATATACCTCGTTTTTTGGATAAGAACCTAAATTGATAAGGAAAAATGGACGGACGGAGTGGATAAAACACATACATCATTGTGTACCCACGGAGAACCGTCCATTAGCGATACTACTCAGCAGCGTCGGTATGCAATCCGCCGTCCGCAATGAATCATTGATTTCGTTCCCTTAATTCGACCCCATTTATAGACAGACAAAGACTCAGTAGTTTGGCAGCGTGTGGTGGTTCGTACACATGCATACATAAATTGGAGTTGGCTTAAATGCTGCTCAAATCTAACCGCTTGAATCGTGGGCCCCTCTTTATACTAATAGTAAACCAGCCAACAATTACACTGAAGCAATCTCATAATTAAACAAATTACGGTCTAGATGGATAGAAAGAATGTCCATTGATCAGAGGTTTTTTTCTTTTTTTTTGCATTTACGTGAACAATCACTCTCGCCCAGGCAACAAATAACCATCTATCCTCATCTCCTTCTTGCGTAGTAACTCTCTATGGAATGGATGTACATTCCATTGTTACCGACCTTCCTTTTAATATGATGTGGTAGGATTTGACGGTACAATAGACCGCCCAGACAAATCATGCCATTAGAAGTTTGGCCCATCTTTAATGGGAGTGTGGATTAGGTGAGATTTGCCTTTACTGGGTCCTTACTCTTGCTCGGGTGGTAGACTCTCAGGAGTTGCAACTCCCGGTCACGGGTTCGATTACCCATAGGTGGTGAAATTCCACCAGTGTGAGTGTAGGGTGTGTGTGCGTGTGTAAAAAAAAAAGAAAAAAGACCGCATTGCCTTTACTGAGCCCATAATGTATTTATTCAGTTTTGTGACATCCATCCTTTTTACTTATCATTTTTAGGGCATCATTCTAAAAATAAAGTAGATACAATTATCAGTTAACTACATCATAGGAAACAGTACTGATATTAACCATTAATGAGCCAGAAAGGTCATGGATTAAGTTGATACATTTTTTTTTAATTTTTTTTTTAAAATTTTTTTACTTTCATCCAAGCTTAGGTGACCTTATGGATTAAGTTGATACATTTTTTTTTTAAATTTTTTAATTTTTTTACTTTCATCCAAGCTTAGGTGACCTTATCAACAGATTGGATTGGATGACAAATAAATACTATGGAAGCATTAAAGCGTTCCCTAATAAGTTTTTAATGATAGGACTCCAATCGCCATTGCTCCTTAGAGTTTTTGGATCATGCTGTAAAATGATCTAGAAAAATAGATGGACAAAATAGACACGGTATAAATACATGGAAGGTGATCCTACGGCATGGACGGCACTATCTTTAAGTGAGGCTGAGTCTTATTTAATCCGCTCCCTCCCTCTCACAGTAGAATTCCTTCTAATTAGATCCTGCCATGTTATGTCAAGATAGAAATTGGTACTTGCAATAGCAGTAGTAGCCAATCCAAATCACAATCGATCAAAGTACTACGCTAATCAAATTAGTCTATGCACTATCTCAACCATTCCATGAAGGGGCCTTTTCTTATTGAATAGGTGAATAGGAGCCGTTGCTGGTTCTTGTATTTTCAGTGTTCGTTTGTATGCCTCCAAGGACTTTAAGTGTCTGAACGCTGCTGACTTTTGGACCATGGCTCAGTCACTATTGAAATCACGAAATGGATGGTTTGGATATAATCCGTGTTCCCCACGTATTTAAAAAGACATGAAAGCACGGGAAATCCCCACGTAAATGATGTGTTAGTTTCTAATGGGGGAGTATTAATTGGGGTGACCTCCCTGGTTAAAAGTCTCTTTACTTCTCAACTTTTCAGTGGCTTTCAAGTGCAGGAGATCCTAAACAACAATTCGGTAGGCTATAAAGAAACGAGAGAGATGGTTATTAAAAATAAGTCAACTGACGTTCTCTATTTTTCCTTGGGAGCTCACCTGATGAACGGTCGGGATCTCCCGTACGTGTATCATATGTGTGAAAATCGAGTGACTGGTAATTTAAGTGAAAGAAAGTGATAGATGAGTAAGAATCGCAAACACAGATGAACCGCGCTAGATCACGTGGCGTAGCTAACCGACGCTACCGAGCACCACGAAAGTGCAACCATCACGAGATCCACTCCATCCATAAGGGGCGACGCCTCATCACCATAGGCAGGCATTTGGATAGGACGTCCACTGTTAGTTTTGTGTATGCCCACCAGTCATCTGATGTCTCACCACAATCAAGAAGTTGTATTAGGTGGTGACCCTGTGGACGCCGGTGCGTGAGTTCTCCTCGGGCTGCTCACTAAGAGTTTTGAATGGTTGCATGAGTTATACATCTTTCACAAATCTCGAAATTCAAAGTCTATCTAAATTCAATAAAACTCATAACTAAGACCTCAGTATACCAGAACCTTGCAAAAGAGACAAGAAAATATGGTATGATATCTTAATTGCTTAGTTAATACAGATGATAGCACATGTAAGCTCATATTCAAAGCCTATTATGATTCTTTGGAACTCATAGCTAAGACCTTTACATATACTTGAATATCATGGAAGATTGAGAAAAGAAAATGTGATTTTTTTTATTTTTTATTTTTATGTGTTTTGTTGATGCGAGCAAGAGCATATGAAAGTCCGTATCCATAGCCTACTCAAATTTGATAAATTAATTCATAGGTAAGACCATATTGTAAACCTTACATACGAATAGAGAAGATAAGTAAATGATTATATTTATACCATTCATAGTATACCTAGTATAATATTGTCATGTGTACCGGTCAAAATCCCCACGAGTCAAAATGAAAACTCCAAAATGCATAGTTTATTAGAACCCATATATATAATCACTTAGAGATCGAGAACACTTAGAGATCGAGAATACTAAAAAATTATAAACTCAAGTAACCCTTTGGAAGAATTGTCATAGATTTTAGATAAGGACCTCGATTGCAGAAAACGAAAATGTTACGCACCTACTTTCCGCCAGAAAAAATGGTGGAGATTAGACCTCTCCAATTGTAAACTTCTAGGGCCCACCCTAATGTTTATTTCTCATCCAACTTATTCATAAAGTCATGTAAACGAGAACTTTTAAGGGGGGCACCCTAATGCTCTTTTGTCATCCAACTTGTTCATCACGTGGACCTGGAGCGAGTAAAAATGCAAATATCAATTTGATCTTAAATGTCTGTGATCCCTAAGAAACTTTCAACCATTGGTTTAATTCCCACTGGTACATGTCTTGTGGTCCACTTGAGCCTTGGATATGCTTTATTGTTGAGTACTTGCCTTAAAATGAGCCGGAGAAATAGAATGTCGAGTACATGCCATAAAATGAGCTGGAAAAATCAATGAACGGTATAGATTAAAAAATAAAAAAGAGAGAGAAAAAACATGCATTATACCTCATTACGCCCACTGTGGGTGAAAAACATACATGTACTGGGCTCACAGAGCTTTTCTACCGCCGACTTGGGCGAGTCTCGTAATCAAAAGGATCAACTGAAAAATGGGAGTATTCCGATACTTAAGGGGCCCACATCAAGAAAAATCAGAGGCGTTTGTATAGTTTAAACTGTTTGGTTATTAAATTAGCCTGATTTCGAGATCAAGGCCAAACAAGGGGTAGTATACCTGATGGACGGGACAGATTCATGCACCTGTATTCATTTCCCGCGTTGAAGATTTTTCCAAATCAGATGGGTATGGCTATTTATGCCAAACATCACTCCCGCAAGATAACTGGAACAGGATAACGATTGAAAAAAAAAAAAAAAAACTGGTGGGAGATGGGAGTAGGATTGGACGGTCGGTGACGTTGGGTCCGCACTGCCGCGTGTACCAATGGGCACATTTCAGATGTTTGGTCAATAGAGTCATGTGTACTGATGAGCATAGTTGCACTGCACAAGGACGCGGATTTTCTGGGAAAGCCTTTCGCTGGAAATTCCTGCGCAAGGATACTGGGTGGGGCCCACTACAATGTATGTTAGAAATCCATTCGGTCCATCCGTTCTGCTAGCTCATTTTAGGACGCAATAGAAAAAATGAGTGGGATACAAACTCAAATGGGTCACATGAGAGGGAAAATTGGGAAAATGAATTTCCACTGTTGAAACTTTCCTGGGCTCCACCTTGATGTTTATATGCTATCCAAACCGTTTGCAATGTCATTTCCAATGACATGAAGTGAAAAAACCATAAGGATAGCCTGATACAAAACTTTTATGGCCATGAGAATGCTTCAACAGTGCTCGCTGAATTCCCACTGTTTCTACCTTGTGTGGGCATTTGAGTGTTGGATACATCACCTTGTTTACTCGTACGTCCTAAAATGAGCTCGAAAAACGGATGGACGGGGTGGATTTGTCACAAACATTTCTGTGGGGCCCAACCAGCATCCTTGCGCGGGAACTTAGGCTTTGGCAGGAAATCCGCGTCCATTGCACGATAACTTACATCTCTGCAACTTGAAATAATGTCTGTCCAGCTCCTATCATCCAGCTGTACCATCAGCTTATAAAGTAGGCACGTGTTCTAAGTGGCACACGGAAACAGATTGGCTCCTCCCCCTGACACCAGCCAATGGCTGGTGGTCGGTGCTACGTGGGCCCCACCATGATGTATGTGTTTCATCCATGCCATCCATCTATTTTTACAAATCATTTTACGGTATGATTCCAAAAAAGAGTTATATCCAAGTCTCAATTGGACCATATTACAGGAAACAGTGTTGAATGAGGGTTGACCATTAAAAACATTTCGGGGGCCACAAAAGTTTTGGGTCAAGCTGATCTTTGTTTTTTATCTTCATCTGGGCCTGTATTACCTAATCAACATATTGGATGTCAAATAAACAGTATAGTGGGCCTTAGGAGGATTTTAATGGTGGATGTCCCATCAGTATTGTTTTCATGTGGTGTGGTCCACCTGAGATTATATCCCTCTCATTTTTTGGATAAAGCCATGAAATGATCAGTGAAAATGGATGAAGCACATACATCATGGTGGGGCCCACAGATCACCGACCACCTGCCACGGAGCTGGTGTCAGGGGGAGTAGCCAATCCGTTTCCGTGGCACACGTGTGACATGGCGGTTTCACCCCTCCAGACGACTGCAATGTGCACAATGAAGCTACGATGGATTTTATTTTTTTCAGCCACTCGTTTGTTTCATACATTGTGGCCCACTTGAGGAGAGTAATATGGGTTTGAGCCACGATATCCATACAGTGTCTGGCCCACCTGATGGGAACTACAAATATGGAATGCATGTGACCGTCCAAATCATGAATTCCATTGTGGACAGATTGAAACCCTGATCCATTGATTCTAATCGTCTGGTGTTTATTTCTTTCCGTCCCTTGAGTCAGTGGCAACCATCCCAACCAATAGGATGGTTAGGATCAGTCTGACAAGTTTCCATGTGAGACACGTGTATTGATGACGTTCAACAAATGGTCGCAGATGTGCACTGCTACTGTGGAGCCTCCTATATTGTGAACTTGTGATAGCGTGACCCTACTTTCCATCCAATATGGACCGTTAGATATGGATCCGGAGTGTAGTCTTCTTCAATCAGCTATTTATAGGTCACACTGATCAATGGTTGTGGATCTTCCAATATAGAGATTTATGGGTACTCCCAATCCATGAATGGAGTCCATCAGATCAATGTTCCAGTAACCGCGAGCCACACCTGTGCAGAATCCTGCGCCTTTACCTCAAAAGGATACGTCGGTTCCCAAATGGTCCTGCGTGTTTTACACCTGGATTTTTAGACCGTACAAAGACCGCATGCGACTCAAGGTCCACCATGTGTCCCAACGCACTTGGGCCGTACGCTTGAGTGTTCTGATGATCGGAACCGTCCATGTTGTGGATTCTATCCTCAAAGTTTACTGGATAAAGATCGTATGCATGTACGGTATAACTACGTTGAAAGAGCCTACCATCATGGCTTTTTGACTAAAATACCACAGGCACTCAACTGCCATCCAACTCTACACTCTTAAATGCCTTTTCCAAGGTTCCAATGTGGGTCCTCCGCCATCTTAGAAATGGTGGTGACTCATCCACCGTCCACACGTCATGCTTATTCTCAATCTAGACTGTTCGATCTCTGACACGACGGTAGATGGTGCATAACGCAAAATGCCCACTGATAATACGACACGAGTCATCTCCAGGTTCCAAGTTAGTTGTAAAATTCAACCATCCATTTGATAGCCACCAAATGGACGGGTAGGATTTAGAGATCGGTACGAGAAATGTGGGTTGTATCAACAAAAGTTTCACGCAATGTTAGTGGTCTACATAGTCGTAATCTGTGTCACGTGTAAGAAAGAAGGACCATCGCCATTTCGAAAAAAGTGGTGAACTCACAGCAAAACCTCGGCCCTGCCATGCGCTTCCTCTCTATTTAACAACTCCAGCCCTCTCTAACTCCCATCCTCGAAAACCAGACATGAATTCTACCAGCGGTTTTCTCATAGCGGTTTTGCTGCTGACAGCCGTTTCCGCCTCCGACTCGGCCCAGCCCGAGTCGGACTCGTTTTACTCCTCCGAGCTGAAGAAATCGCCCACAGGAAGCGGAAAAGGCGGAAACGGAGGTGGCTTCTTCACCCCCGGTGGCGGTTTCACCGTACCGGGCTTCGGCACCGTGCCAGGTTTCGGCAAGGGCATCAGCGGCGGATACGGCGCCGGCTATGGCGGGCCCTCCGGCGGATACTCCCGCGGTGGGATCGTACGTCCAACGGTGACCTGTACGGAGCGCGGGCCCTGCTACAAGAAGAAGCTGAGGTGTCCGGCGAAGTGCTTCACGTCGTATAGCCGATCCGGCAAGAACTACGGCAGCGGGGGCGGTGGCGGCGGTTGCACCATGGATTGCAAGAAGAAGTGCGTGGCCTACTGCTAGGATGCACGGTTTTCCGGTGGTCGGGATACTGGAAAGTGGTTTAGGTATATCTAGTATGAGCGGTATTTTGTTTAGATACATGTGTTATGTACATGTAGATGGTTTGGATGTGACGGTTGTTTTTGCTTAAGACTGATAAAATAAAAAGGGTATTTTAGTAATTTTCGTGGATTGATAGTTTTCCGCTCGCCGGGAAACCGGTGAGTGTTTGGTTACGTGGCCGGATTCTATTTTTTAATTTTTCACCGAAGCGCGTCTTTGGTAGGACTTCCATAACTGTTACTGCACGCGCGGACGCGCGGAAAAGCATCACGTGCGCATGTACACGCGTGGGACCCACCGTTGAAAGTGCGAAATAGCCATTTCTTGTATGTATGGAAGGTTTTTTTTTTACATGGGACCATTAGCTCTTTTCACTGTCCATCCCATGCTTGAATACGCTCCCATGGCGTGCTGGATGTTGGGCCCACCGCCACCATTACCACTGACTTTATACGTGAATCACGGGAATGGTTACTGGGACATTTGATCTGGTGGGCCACCATCAGAAGTTGTGACATGAAACGATCTCAACTGTTCGATTGGTCAGCTCATTGAGTGAGTGCTTTTCTTCAGCGACTATTGAAGAGCTGGCTAATTGAGTTCCCATTGCTATCATCTTTGTTTGTAAAGGATGAGAATTCGGACGTGGCCCACCATATCCATGGTCCTCGTCGGTGTTATGAATGCGATGTCATTGGTGAATGGAAAAAAAAGCGGGGATTCGGGTTGGCAATGATGGTTGATGGGTGCGGGCCACAGTCATCGAGTCGTGCGTCATATTCGGACCGTGACATGAAAGTTGAAACCCGTTTGAAGAGGATGTGTGGGGCTCTGGTTTACTCGAACCTGAATCCACCAGCTTTTTCGAAAGCTTTTAAACGGAGCCTCTAAAAGTTTGTAAAGGACCACCAATTGCTTGCATTACATGAGGAACGCCCTTTCAAGTTCATTCCATGTCCCAAAGATCGGGCACATCCAAAACTCTAGTGGACCCACTATGTAAAATCATTAGTAAAACCTCTAGGAATTACCTGATTTGGAGTGTCCATTCATCCTGGTGGGTAGCATCTGATGAACATATTGGATGAGATTTAAAAAATCGAGGAGATTGGGTGCGCCCCATGGCCTCACACAAGATGGTGCAGCCCTTACCATGGGGCCCACCTTCTGTTTTACCAAATCATTATAGAGCATGAGCTGAAAAATGAAGAAGATCCAAAGCTCAGGTGGACCATCAGTGATTGAACGCCCCACAGTTAAAAACTTCCTAGGGGCAGTTGTAATGTTACCATAGCATTTATTTGCCATCCAACCTGTAAATAAAAGGAAATAACATATATCAACTTAATTCAAAACCTTTGTGGCTCATTAATGGTCAACCAACATTATTTCCTGCGGCATGGTCTACTTGAGAATTAGATCTGCTTCATTTTTGGACAGCTCAAGGATATCTGGCAAAACAGCTGGGCAGTCATCAAGGTAGGCCCGGTAGTAAGGGTTGTACGTCCAAAGGTAAGCCCACACGATTTGATATGTTTTCATGGTGGGCATCCATATCTCTTGTACTGCGAAGCATGTGTTTTGGATTGGTTTGATTTTGGAATATGGGGTAAACTTGAAGCAACCCACTAGAGTGGGGTTCACACAAAACATTTGCAGAGCATGCTTGGTTCAACCTCATTTATTTGTTGGGAGTTTATTAGTTGTTTAAAAGTTGAAAAAATTACACATCATTCAACTAGATTTCACCACAACTGAGATAAACTCTTGTCTGCGCTAGATTCATTTACAACAATAGAAAAACTCACTACAACTTGAGAAAACTACATGAAACTCTATCAAGCACGAAGGCACATTACAATGTTATTTATCTTATTTAATACATTTTAAATTTCCAATAACTACTGATTTTTTTTATAGAGAAACTCACTTTCGAGTCAATTTGGACTCAATTGGGTTTCAGGGCGAGTTTGAGTTTTTGGGTTTCTAAACTATTATGTAAGCTCCAAGTTATGTTGCTGCAAATTAATTTATCAACTACAGAGAATATTGCAGGAGTTTTAGCTTATTGTGATAAACTGAAATATAATATATGCATTGGTAATATATTGTCAATGTATAATAAGTATAATGAGCACTTGGGGTTGTGGAGCCGACTTCTTTCAGAGAATTTATAGTCTATTGATCTATCCGGACTGTCCATCAGGTCCAATATATATACATTTCCTAAGTTGCTATGAAAATTTATACTGACATGAGGATAAAAGTCCAACTCTTAAAGGTGGCCTTTTTATAGTCATTTATTTTCCTTGGCTACAAGTAGAAGGCTCTAAAAGAGCTCAGAAGAAGTCCCCTCTCTCTCTCTCTCTCTAACGTTGTAAAACTTAGTTTTTTGCTAAGCTTTGTTAAGTGCTCTCTCTCTCTCTCTCTCTCTCTCTCTCTAATCAAGGGAACATGTGTATGAGGTGAAGATCTTTGTACTTTCGGCTTCTTGCCTTTAGTTTGGCCTTTTGAGTTTCCGTGTTTAATATTTTCTTCTATTGGTTTGTATCACTAACAGATTCGAAAGTTGGTAAATATAGCCTCCCAACATAAAAAGCTGGAACAAGATTCATGTAGCCAATTCTATTAACTGGAGTAAAACTTGGATAAAGATGACAACAACAACACTTATGAATGGAATCGCTAGAATGATCAGATGAAATTGATACTTAAGAACCTTAAGTAATCTGTAATGTCCCCCAAAAGTAAATGTGTTAAAATGGTGATTGGACGTATTTTTAATATAAATGATGCTAGGTGCAAATAGTCCAGCGACATGGGTGCCATGAAAAAGGTAGGCCCCTCGATGAAGATCACCTAGGACAAAAATCAAACCGTTCTGCTGATTAGGTAGGCCATACTATTGCATTGATGGGCAACCAATGGTTTAATTCAACATGCAGATATGACCCATCTCGTGATATCCATTCGTTAGTGGTACACGTATCTTGCTTGCGAGGAACGGAAAAGAATGACTAGAAAGCAACACCTAAGACCCCCACTAAAGACTAGGGTTAGTGGGATATCATAAGGTCAAAAACGGAAAGTTAATGGATGGTGAGCTGTTCCGGAAATGATAGGATAGAGCCTCCCTATCATACGTCATAAAGCTACCTTCCACCGTCCAAATGGAATGGTAGACAGTGGATCAGGACCGTCCACGATATGTGGGCTCCACCTTAGATGATCCATGTTTTTATAATGCCAATATATCTTCGATTCGAAGGGCCTTGCACGTTTATATCAAATGATCAGGCCATGGTGGGCCATACTATACATTTCACTCGTTCCGTGGGCCGCAGTGACAGTGTACCAAAGTAATTGTTGGTCCACCTGAGGAGTGAAAGGACGTGAATCCCACCCGATGGAAAGCTCAGATCTTGCACAAGTCTGCCATACGGGCACGCATGCTTTCGTACGGATGGGTCAAGCCCTGGATATGATGAGTCCGACCATGATTGAACCATCCATGAAAATTCAGCAGGTTTTAAGATCCTAGCCATCAAATCATCAGTCTTAATCGGGTGAACGTGTGGGTGGTGGGTCGTTACTGAATTTTGTTTCTCGATCGTCTATTTTTAAGATACATATCGAAGGGTTCAGATTTGCACTTTTACGGACTGAAATCCCGAACGTAGATCCGTATTGGCAAGCAAACACGTGTCCTGATTATGGTAGTGTCACGTTTTATGGGTCGTGCGATCCTGGTGTAATGTAGCACGCCCCCACATGCGCTGTTCGAGTTTCAAACATGACAGTTCTCTCACCTTTTTAGACATGGCCTTTTTAAAAATTGAATGTGGACAATTACATCATCCCTTCGGGAGCGGATTAGGCCGAGACCTTGGGGCCCACCTTGATGTATGTGTTGCATATCCACACCGTCCATCCCTTTTTCCAGCTCATTTTAGGTTGTGAGCCCAAAAATGAAGCAGATCCAAAAGTATCAGGTGGACCATACCGTAGGAAACAGTGATGATTGAATGCCCACCATTCAAAAATTCTTGTGGGCAAAAGTTTAGGATCAAGCTGATATTTGTGTTTTCCCTTCATCTACGTGTATATGACTTTATCAGCAGGTTCGATGGCAAATGAACATTACGATGGACCGTAGGATGTTTTTAAACGTGATCGTTCATTCACCACTCTTAACCGTGGTGTGGTCCACCTGAGATTTGGACCTGCTTCATTTTTGGGCACGTAACGTAAAATGATCTGGCAAAACGGATGGACGGCGTGGATATGAAACATACATCAAGGTGGGCCACGCGGTCACGGCCTGACAGAATCGACTCCCAATTCTTTTAGTAAGCCTCTGCTGATTGGCCAATGATAAAAAGGTTACGATTGCTGATCCGATCTAGACCTTTGATCACCAATCCTTACACGTGAGATCTCCATTTCAATGATGCATGCAGATCATCTATCCAAGGGCCACGATGTGGACAGAACATCGCCGAAAATTTCCCAGACCGTCCGATCAGCGTGTTTTTGAGCTCTGCTCTATTTATGACAGGGCCAACGATTCCCACCAGTGTGGAAGGATAGGCGAATAAGCCTCTGAGGTCTGTAGTTCAGTGACACGAACCGTTGATCTGATGGGACCCAAAACGTCTCCAGGAACATCTGATCAGCATGATTTTGGAGCGATTCTCCATCTACAGCTGTCCCTTGTTGTTCAACCGTATGGATCATAACACCAACCATTGGCCTTTTGCTACAAGGTTATAGATGTTTTTTTGCGAGAGTAGTAACGGTCACTAGAAGCAAAAAGATAAAAACCAACTACCCCATTTGAAATCCAGGCCCAATGAGCGTGAGAGATAGAGAGAGAGAGAGAGAGATTCATGAAATCAAAACCGTCGCGTCTTCCATTAACAGAAAATCAGGAATCAAAAGCATGCCGAATGGCACACCAACCCCATCACTTCTTTCAATCAAGTTCCTATAATCAGGAAAAATCTTCACAATTTCAACATTCAATCACAGAAATGGATTCAAGCAATGCCCATGGAGAGATGGCGGAAACTCTCAGCCCAATGTATCATAGCTTGTATGTAGAGAAGTCGGACTACGTCGGTGAGGCGGTTGTGGAAGGATTTGATAGTCCGGCCGATTCCTTCAATGAAGGGAGGAATTCAGACAGTTGTTCAGGGCTTGATGGGCTGCATTACTTCAGGGACCTTAATGGCCGTGATGGGTCCTGGGTCGGGTAAATCAACCATGCTTGATGCACTGGTGGGCCGGTTGCCGGAAAATGCTGATGTCTCTGGCTCTGTTTTGTTGAATGGACGAGTGAGAAAGGCATCCTTTCTGAAATATTTTAAGTTGGGTTTCTGTATTTATTTCCTGTCATTGTTTCTGGTTTCATAAATTGAACTGCAATGCTGCTTCATTCACTTCCAGAGAGTGAAAAAGTACATGTGGGGCCCACCTGATGAATCATCCCACTAGCATTTCTAATGGCATCGACGTCTGGAATTTCAGGCATACGTGACCCAAGATGAGTTCTTGATTGGAACACTAACAGTAACGGAGACCCTTCTATATTTGGCCCGCCTGCGTTTTCCTGATCCGATGCTCGGGCAGGAGAAGAAAGCTTTGGTTGTTCAAACTATAATGGAAAATAACAAATAAAGATGGCTGTGAGATGCAATAAAAATCTACGCAATTGGAAAATCCAACTATCCAGCTGGACTCAGTTAAATGCAAACCAGTGGCTATGATCACTTGACAGATTATCTGTAGGTTGAATAAAAGAAAGAGTGAGAAGGAACCATTTCGTTCAATCAAGCACAGTACTGCACCTCTGATCTAGTATTGTTAAAAGACCAATTAAGAATTCAGAAGAAAAATAAAGATCACTTCAATGAAGAGAGAATCTATTGATTCCATAATAACTAGATAATTTTTTTATTTGAAATTGCTGGCAAGTGATCCTCAGATGATTCAAGTCCTTAACAGCAGTTGTCATTCAAAACTTTGAATTGCAGCGCAGGGAGGGAAGGTTGTGCCGTAATAACTGCAGTTCACCAGCCTAGTTATGAGATATTCGTGCTCTTCAACAGCCTATATTTGCTATCTGGTGAAAGTACCATTTATTTCTGTCAGGCTTTAGAAGCATGCAAGGTAACATGATATTACGCCAAGGAGAGATAGTAAGAGGAGATTGCAGAGGATATTTATGGCACACTTCTGAGATCTCATCTGTTCATCAGGTGGGGACCACCAAAACATCCCTGCCATGAAATATCATGCCATTAATATTTGGGTAGGCCACAAATGTACACTAAATATAGACAATGGGTTTTTTTCATGACATGTGGCCCACCTGATGAGTTGACCCAACTGGTTTTTGGGCCAGGACATGCTCATGGCACACCCCGCTTGGTGAATGATCCAAATCTCGCATACACATGCCACAAAGCTCCCCTTAAATCTGCCTTTTGAATTTGTCTCCTTACCAGTGCAGCACTGCTCATCCTCTTTTTCTGCAGTTTTGAATACCCTTACAAGTACAGCATTGATCCTCCTCTCTTTCTGCAGCATGCCTGTACATAAGGAACCCATCTGATCATTTCCTCCAGTGCCTAAATGCTGATTTCAATAAATGAAAGATGAATTCTGAAGTATGCATGAAACCCATCATTTGTCACAGATTCGTACTTACACTAAAAGGTTTTCAAACTGAGTTATTTCTGAAACTTGCAAGCCATGGATCCCTAAAAATTTCAGGTGGGGAGAATCAATAACCCTGTGGAGAAAATAACTTCAATTGAGGCAAATTGAAATATGACAACATGTCTAAGTATCATGTCGAAGCAAAAGAGAAGTTAAGAGGAGCGGTCCAAGGTAGGTAAATGCAAGATGTATAAATTTCTACATTCGACAAACTGGATGTTGCCGACTGGCTTGGTTTTCCGACCAGGGCATGTTCATGGTGCAACCCAGTTGATGAACAGCTGGGATCTCACATTCGCGTACCATGATGAGGATTGGGATATTCCTGCAAAAATCCTTTGCATTTCTGTAAACTTTTCCTCTCAGTACATACTTGTTAGAAGAGGTTTTTTTGGTCCACCATAACAATAGCTATAATGGGTTAGTTGCCCAACCTGAACTGTCTGATCTGACATGTGTCGGAGCGCCTACTTCAATGATGTTAGACGGAAAGAGGCATACCTATTTTAAAAAGCTCACAATACCTATTTCATTTCATGCATGTGTCAGGGAGTTTTCATGCTTGTTTCTGGGTGCTTCAGGATCCCAAATGACATGCCGAACCCCATATGGCAACATCCTTCATCAAACATCAGCTTCCACTTTGGGCTTTGCAGGTATTTTGGTAGTTTAAGTGCTCTTGCTATAGAGAGCGATTGGACACTCAATTAAACTGAATTACAAATAATCTTGCCGAAGGTGATGACGGAAGTGAAGTTGGTGGCACCATTTTCATTCATACTGACTACGAAAGCCCTACTTGCAATTCCATGCATTTCGTGTCCCACGTGAAACGGTAGTAACTTCTTCAAGTTGGGGCTAGACCCACATTGGTCATTTCTGCGTTTTGAATGTCAATGAATCATCCAAGAACAGCCTCAACAAGTAAAAGGAAGATAGACCGAACCAAACTGATACCAGTATTCTCCTTTTTGTAATTCAGGGCCAATATAAGAATGATTTCGAAGGCACTGATTTCAAGAATAAAGCACATTTTCCATGGGCGAGCGGTGATCATGTTCTCAGTAACATCTTTGAGATTAATGTGGAGCACTCGAAATGGTGGGATCTCAGTGTTCTCTTTCTCATGATCATCATCTACCCTTACTGTTCTTCATTGCAATCAAGATCCGTGAAGGATCAGTGCATCAGATAAGAGAATCCATTTCCAAGTACTGTTTACAAAGGATTCCCAAGAAAATTCAGCATGCATGAGTTATCATCGGTAAATAAGCAGGAACATCTTCAAGTTTGCCAACACCTAGTGTTTACCATTGCACGAAATTGCATGAAGTGGATGACTGTATTTCTATGATATATCCTAAACAATAATACAGCAATAGTTTCTGCTAGAGTGGTGAATGCAGACAGCTATTTCTATTCCATAAAATAAAATAAAATAAAATAAAAAACCACCAACAAGATTTCATGGTAATCATCCTTCTAGTAGAAATGGGCATAGGTTGCCAATGACATACATCAGTGAAGAATACAATGTATTAGGTAGTGTTTAGGCGCACCTCAAAATTGTGGTTGGTGGGCTTCTCGGCCGACTTAATTCACTAGGTGTTTGGAGCCACAGAGAAAACAACCAGCAATAAGTGGGATATTGTTTCCTACTTCTTCTAATACAGATCATGGTTGATTTCTAATTTCAACTACGATTTGGCACTCTGAATCTCGTCAGCCTTGAGATCTGTACGTTACGTGGTATGACCCGTCACACTATCCCTATCTGTCATGTGTTCAGGGAATATAGTGAGGCAGCAGAAGGGCTGCTGACATTATAAGTTTAACTGACTCTTTGACATTTTCTTTTTCTCTCTTTTCCTTTCTTTCTTTCTTTCCTTTTTATTTTTTGGTTCAGTTTGGGAAGTGCCTAGGGAGGTTAAAGGAAAGCTTTTTATGGTTGAGTATGGAGTTGTAAATCTGACAATACCTTGATGGGCGGGCGGGCGCACGTGTGTGTGTTTTCTTGGGAGCTTTTTCATTTGTGTGTGTTTTCTTGGGAGCTTTTTCATTTGTCACCTTGAGGAGCTAGGTCTGTGCCCTCACCTGCCTATGCATATTATATTCTTCATACGATATCCACGTCTGGAGCCATCAGCCAGAGTTACCCACAGCTTCATATCATAGACTGTTTCATTTCTAAACACAACAGCGGCTTCATTTCTATACCATACTAAGTAAGAAGGCCCACATCATCAAGACCATAACAATACATAAAATGACAAAAGAGGAACACTTAATCCCACTAATGTCATAAAATTTATAATTCTTTCCATGTATACAACATGTTGAGTTACAAGTTTACAATGCATAGCTTGAATAATAAAAAAAGAAGCATATTTTTAGAAACTGCCAAAATGACTGGTTTTTCCCAAAGCATGCATATCTTGGGTAATCACTTTGAACTATAGTTGCAGAAATTCTCAACTTACAATGCTGCTGCTGCCCAGGTATATCTCAACACAGACACTCCAGGTCACAAAAACAAAGACCAAAAAAAAAAAAAACTTGTCTTGATTTCTGCTTCTGATAGCACATCCGAAGGCATACACTGTTTCTTCCAAAATGATCCGTGGAAGGGAGTTTCTAGCTGAAGTGGACGGATCTGCTGAAACCTTCTCATATTTAGCACACACGACCAAGACTCAAATCATATAAGGATTATAAGGGATTGCAAACTGTTACTAAAGTTGGCCCAATCAATAAAAATAAAAAATCTACAGCCTTCAAAATTATATGAAGCATTCATCCATCAGAAAGCTCCGCAGAACTTTCATCATCTTCAATGTGTGAGTCATGGTGGTCTTGCAAGTTGAAACTGAATCTCATCTCTTGACTAACCAATTCAGCAAGATCATGTCTGCCAACAACTTTGCATGCATCTATGACTGCCTCAAACAGTGACTCATTGAGCTCAATCTCTCCGAAGTTCATTTGGCTGTAAACCCGCTTCACGCCTTCCATCAATCCTGCTTTTCCATAGCAACGTACCAGATTAATATAAGTAACAAGATCTGGCTTCAGCCCCTCATCTTGCATTCTCATGTACATATTTAATGCCTTATCTACATCCCCTGAAGCTCCGAATGCATAAATTGCGACATTGTAGGATGATGAATCAAGACCGGTGTCAGCTTTTGTGAATGTTTCACAAGATTCTAGTGCCCAAGCATGCAACCCCAGCACAGAGAACATTAAGGTTATTATGGCTTGTCTAGCATATGGTTTTCCATCTTCGTATGATTTTTCTAGCTGAGTTACAGCCTCAACCGGAATGCCTCCTTTCTTCAAAACCATGAACATTACTTTAAAGGTCGCAAAATCTGGTAAAATTCTCCTTGTAATCATTTGATGCAACAGTTCACCACACTCTCTGAGCTGTCCATTGTCGGCATATGACGCCATGACATTACTAAAGGAGGCACAGTCAGTCAGTAGACCCGACTGTTGCATCTCCTGAGCAACATCGATTGCTTCGTCAAGCCTGCCCATGCTTTTGTAAAGGTACATCATGGTGGCAAACGAAACACCATCAGCATTACCATTCTCTCTCAGCCTATCAAAGATCGACTTAGCTTCATAAACCATCCCAAGATCCGCATAGAGATCAATCATACTATTTGATGCAACAACATCCGGACCACCTTCCAAATTTTTCATCTTACCATATAACTCCTGCGCCTTTTCCCAAAGGCCCACCTTACTGTAAGCCTTGATAAGAGAGGTATAGATTATCTGATTTGCTGTTAGTCCAGATTCTTCCATCGTGTGGAAATAATGAAGTGCTTCTTCGACTTTGCCAGCTTCTGCAAATGCATTTATCAAAGACCCATAAACAACTTCATTTGGTCTGACACCCACTCGCATCATTTCTTCATAGACATCAACTGCCTCAGAAATCATACCTGAACGGACATTGCTTGCAATAACAGCAGAAAAGGTTGCACACCGAGGTTTGAACCCTGCCTCTTGCATTTTGGCCAAGAGGTCTCTTGCACTGTCTATCAACTCTCCACCTGAAAGCATTTGAATAAGAGAGTTATATGTGCACTCATCTGGCCAAATTCCATTACTTCTCATGCTCCCAAACAATGATAGTGCTTTATCATACAGCTTTGCTTTCCCATATGCTTTTATCATGACATTATGCTCTGTTACATCCTTCTTATGTCCTAGATCACTCTTTTCAAAGAATACAGCCTCAGCTTCAGCCCAAAGACCCATCTCCGCATAAGAATCTATAATTGCAGCATATGTCTTTGATGAAATCCGTCTACCAGTACAGTGCTTTTCAAGGAAGATCATTGCCTGGTCAAGCAAGCCTTCCTTGACATACATTTTCATAACGACGGGTAGTGACTGCTCATCAACACATAGACCTGATTTCTCCATTTCCTTTATTATATCCTCGACTTCTGGAACCCGCTTCCTCTCACACAATATATGCAAAATCGCTCTATAAGTTACAGCATCAGGACAAAGACCAACCTCCTTGATCTTCTTATAACATGTCAGGACCCTGTCAATGTTTCCCATATCACCATACAAAGATAAAAAGATGTTGAAAGATTTAGTATCAGGAGGAACTCCCCTCTCTTCCATTTTAGCAAGCAACGATTCTGCCTCAGACAAATGCCCATGGGACCCACAAATATTGATCATGGTGTTAAAAGTAAACGTATCAGGCGCTACTCCTGACCTCAACATCTCTGCAAAAGCATCCGAAGCATCTTTCAGACGACCAGCCTTCCCGTACAGATCAATCAACGTGTTATAAGTAGCAGCAAGCCGAGGCTTCCGAACCGAACCTTCATCCACTGATGGAACATTTGTTGGTGGAGCACGACCTCCGGCTTTGAAAAGCTCAGTCAACAAGAAATGCTTCGGACTAATTGGGTTCAAACCTGGATCCAAATCAACAGAATCAAAATCCAGAATCCCCAATTCAACCCGACCAGAGCACCAATCCTTGAAGAATCGCTCCCCCCGATCGAATTCACCTGCATCTTTAAGAATGCGGACAACAGTATTCATGGTCACTTCATCTGGGAAAATTCCCCTGATTTTCATGTGCTTAAGCCACAAAATCGCCTCTTTCACCAGACCTGCTTTCCCATAAACATCAACAAGCATACCATAGGTGTTGTTGGTGGGAAAGACACCGTCTTTTGCCATTTCAATCCAGCAGAGCCGGAGCTCATCCCATTTCTGAGCTCTGCCCAAAATCCGAAGAACAACATTGTAGTGAATAACATTGGGGATGTAATCTCTCTGCAATTTCATCCATCGGAAAACACGAAGAGCAGACCTCCAATCACGCTGCTCTTTGAGAATAACCGTCTGTTCCTTGGGGGTGAGCTTTCCGATCCACGATTCGAGGGTTATCTCAATATCACCCTCTCTCTCCAAATCACGGAAAAACAAAGGCAAAGAACCTCCATACCGCTTCTTTCTGTTACTGCCCGATGCTTTTACCGGCAGTGAGACAGCATTTGCACTTGGAAGGGAATGGGACTGGAACCCTGATGAAACACTAGATTTTTGGGTTTTTCCAGCATCGGCTTGGATTTCAAAAGCACGTGAAATCGAAGGCGGAGATCCTTCATTTCTCTTTCTTGAGCTGTTACTTCTGGATGATTGTTGGGCGGAAATGAAGGGATTTGCATGGGAGTTGAGCTTAAACCCTAGAAAAACCCTAGATTGTTGGGAGAGGGAGGGTGGGAAGAGAGGGGAACGCAGCTTACCTGGAGAAAAGGTGGGGTTTTGGAAATTCTCGTGCCCTAATTCTCTCGTACTGCAATGGCGGAGCATCGTCTCAGAGAGAGAGAGAGAGAGAGAGAGAGAGAGAGAGAGTACTGTTTTCCGCGAAACTGGTTTTCGCTTTGAGGCTATGTATGATACTCGGCCGAATAAATTTGCCGGCGGTTAGCTCTGGAGCAGGCTTACAGGTGGTGGGGCCTGCCTTCCTGTGATTCACAGCTCGTATGGTGCGCACATCGTAGGTGGGCTAAAATCTACACGCCGATTTGAATTGCAGGGAGCATTGGAATACATCCTTCTTTGGCTTGCTGTTGATGGAGACAGAGGTTTTGTACAGTACTCAGCCGGATGCTGGTGTTTTCATGCGGCCCACTCATCTCTTCTAGACCATTCATCTGGCAAGTCCCACCGTGCAGGGATCAACAATCCCAGCCATCCAATCGGTGAACATGTTGCCATTTTCACCAACCAATTATTATGTGGCTAGGATTGTCGGAGTACCTTGTGCAGCATCGCCAACTCAAGTGAGACCACAAGATGAATGGTCTAGATGGCTGAAAAGGCTGGCCCCATTCACAAGGATGTTTCCTCATGTTCCTAAGCTCAACAATTACAAGGAACCTAGGTTTTCGTTTCTAAGTTCGCGTGACCATCCCTAAAATTTTTAAGGGAGGCTAAAATTTGAAGTATTTATTTCTCAGTTTTTCCTTGATTCAAAGGGAGTTTTTAATAAGTTTCAATGGCTATCCTAATAATTTATAAGAGAATTTAAGTTTGGGTCACTACATTTTTAAAATCTTCCTAAGTCTAAGAGAGATTCACTTAAAATCAAATCTCTAATTCCAACATCTTAACACCAGACATTTAAGGTGACCTAATTTTTCTAAATTGTGCTCCTAACTTATAACGCGCGATTTTCGAAACCAGAAACTTGGGTCCATTGGATCTGGCTTCGGGAAGCTTGGGTCGTGAATCGTAATTCAACAAGGTGAGGGGAGAGACGTGCCAGAGGTCCGGGGGGGACAGCACACGTATCATAGATCCACACCATTCACCAGATAGTGTGCACTGTGACAATGTCATATACCAATAATCAGGATAGTACACTTATCAAGTGTACCACACGTGTATGTTGAATTTGGACTGTTGGGCTTTTTTTAACTCTAAACGCCCGTTTTTCGCGTAGACCTGCTAGCTCAGCAGATCAACACTGCCCTGCCTGATGAATGGCCCATATCTCTGACATGTGTCACTCGAAAGATTCGAGGGTTCTGGCCGTCGCAGACTTGAAATATTTCTGAGGTGACTGATACCTAGAATCGTCTCTATCAAATGCTGATATAGCCACCCTTCCGTCATCCACTTTCCTGCTAGCAAAACGGATTGACGGAGTGGATATACCATACATTAGATCGAGGTGGGCCCCACGGTCAGGGTCCCAACCACATGCTGATTCCGGGGTGGCAGCTAAGTCGCGTTCCATATTTCTTACCGTAGAGACGGCTATATTACGTCTTTCCTATTTCTGACGAGATATTTACATTACAAATAAAAAATAAAAAAAAATCTCCAACTGGCTTTTCGTTTTGTTACCATTCAAGGGACCTGATCTGGTGCATTTGTATGCATGGGAGGTACCCCTGCATCCCTGTCATAGCTACATGGAATACATGAACAGATTGAAACTATCCAGTCGTGAATGAACCAGGACTAAAATCAAACCGTTGGGATTATCCTAACACCCTGGTCAGTGAAGTTATATGGACACCAATAGTTTAGGAATTACATCTAAAAAAAAGAAAAAAATTAAAAAAAAGCCACGGCTCAGATTTTATTATTATTTTTTTAAAAAAAAAGAAGAAGAAAAAGTTCATCTAGGGCATGCTCTGGATATAGTCCAACGAGAGAAGTTTTTGGTTAGGGTACAACAAGTAGTGGGCCCGGCTGGATGCCTGTATGGATCATCAGATGCATGCCATGATAGCTTGTTTTTTTGAAAGATGAACGAAAATGATAGCTTGTTCTATTGGTGTATGAATAAGACCTGCTTTAAGTGGGCCGCACACGTAACGCATTAGGCAGTAACGTGGAGAAGGTGACTGTGGTCATATTTCAACAATTAACTCAGCAGTATGAAAAGAGTCAGCCTATCATCTGGACCTTTTATCCGTTGGCCTTGCTAGGGGGTAAACATTATATGAACGGTCCACATCACCACCCACCTGGCTGAAATACAACAATCACAAGCCAATTTTCTTTTTCCCCTCTCCCTTTGAATGAAGGGTGATTCATCCTCAGATGTTAAAAGCAGCACAATATTTAATTTAAAAAATAATAATAATAAAGAGAAGAAATAAAGAAATAAAAATCCAACCAACCTTCACATAAGACTGCTCACCAAAGAAGCTATCAAAGCAATTGAAACGCAAAATTATAAATTAAAAAAAAAAATGAAAAAAAAATGAAAAAGGTTGTCACCTCTCCAATACAAGATTACAGAGCTATGCTTGCAAGTTCCTTCCCCTTCCCTCTAAAAGTACCTCAAAACCCTAAGCAGTAAAATCACAAAACCCACAAACATATGAAACATGTGTGACAACTCAGTAATGAGTACGAGAAAATCCCTTGTCTGCTCCCACAAAGGGCAGTTTTGCTGTTCCAATCCATACCATGGATTTGGTATCATAGTGTCGCCCTCAAGGCACCTCTTGCAGCGTCTCGCTTTATTTCAGCAGCTTTTCCGCTCCCTCGGAAGTACATATACACTTGCTGAATACCAAAAGTAGACAAACAATAGATAATGTAAAAGTGAATTTTTAAAAAAAAAAAACACGAAGGGTCTGCATGTGTATAAATAAGAACCTGAATAACCCAGACACTAAGTAGTGATTCAAGGCAGAAGAATGCGAACCCAATGAAGTAAAAGATCTGTAGGCAAAAGAGGAAGTCTGTTAGCAGGGGAGCAAATATGAGGTTCTGATAACTGCCGAATGCTTGAATCCCTTAGCAGCATGTAAAATATCTCTGCATTCGAAGTTGAGAATGCCTGAGTCAGAAACAAGTTCCTCCCTTCACCCAAGATAGACTCAAGCCAGTTGATTGAGAAGCATCAGAGAATAGGGATTCAGTGCTAGGAGCCTGACACGACTCAGCTACAGACCAAGTCAGTCCATGGGTTTCTGAACTTTTGTTAGCCATTAGAAACATTGTGTCTCAACCACTGCAATTTGATTGCTTGGCTGTGTTTGAGAGGGTGAAATGGATGGTACCAAAACCCATGGAGAGTATCAAAATAGCTACCTCATGGGACTCGCATTGGCTGGATGAGGATTGAGGACGAACCATCTAAAACAATCAGATAAGCCTCTGAAAACTCAATCAAGGTATAACCCAGGTTATGGGTGCACCTTTCATAGTACCTCACAGAGTCCAATTCTGAAGTCTTGAAACCTTTAGAAAGAAGATTACTGAAAGGCTGCACTGTCCATTGTCTTACAACTTTTATTAACCTTCATAATTGGGTTTATCAGCAACCCGTGAGGCGGTGGCTAATGCAGTCAACCAAAGAATCTCTAAGGAGACTTGCATGACTTGGGATCACATTTTGTATGTGTGATGCTCCTAGTTTCTCAAAGAAAAACTCCAATTACTGATAAAGAAATGATCCAGCAATATTTTGAGGAAATGAAGGAATAGTGCAGTAGCCCAGTACTGTAATAAAAGCATCAAACTTACCCCAACCAAGGCGTGGTCGCCGAGAACATCTATTGCTGGCAAGATACCTCTGTTCCATCAAAAGAACAACCAAGGAGAAACCTCAGTAGACTATAACAGAAAATGGCAACGCCTCCATGAGAGTGAGTAGTAAAAATGTAAAATACTTTTTAAAAACCCTATACGCTGTGCGATGTCTGGTACTCATCCCCTTCATTATCCTTTGTCTCAACAATGTAATAAATAGAGTAACACAAACTCTCATTCTTAGGTTAATGGCCTAGTTCTAAAACTCAATAGCTCAACTTGAAACTCAGCCAAGTCAACTCGACTGGGCAAGATTTCAAGCCAAGTCTTTAGGGAACTTGATTCTCGCAGTGACTCAGTCCTGACTAAGCATGGTGAGTTGAGCCGAGTCACTCGCCCTGCCAATTCAGGTTTTAATAAAATCTGAAAGGAACGACATAGGGAATTGTAACCGAGACACTCTACTCCTCTCGCACGTAGACCCCACCCACAAGGTATGCATGGCTTTGGTGCTCAATTCAAATTTTTTAATACCTATACCATATCTAATTTATTCTAAATATTCCTTCCAATTCCTAGAAGTTTTAATTTATATTTAATAGCTATCGAATCGAGTTTTTGGGTTTCTAAACTATGGTTAATGGGAACCATTTTCAATAGAAGTGCTTTGAGTCATTCATGGCATCAAAGTGTACTTTCCTCCAAAGGTATTCTCAACTCTTTTATTATTCCTTGATGATGTGAATAAACCTTCAGACATGGAACTTACAATGCATATAAAGGTCCAACAAATTGCAGCGAAAAAAAAAAAAAAGACAAAAAAAGAGGACTATAAACCAATGGGTATGAAGGTACCATTGGATGCAAGAACTGAACTTACGTCAGAGATTTCCCTTTGAAAATAATAGGAGGGGCCACAGAAGCAAAGATGCAGAAACCAATGTGAAGCTGTAGGAAAATAAAGAAGCAGAAGTCAGGCATATGTCAATTTCTTTGGGCAGATAACAAGACATTCCAAGGTAGAAAGCCTATCTAAGATAAAATATGAAGGATAAAATATGAAGAAAAAAAATTACCAGGTAGAAAAGGAAAAACCATCCAAACTTCAAAGCACTGTCAGTCCTGAAATGTTTCATATGATTAACAACCTCAGTCCTTGTTAAATAAATACACTCATGCACACACATATTAAGGGCAAAAATAGGAAAAGGCAAAACTAGCATGCAAGGACGAAATTATTTACATACAGTGGAAGGCAGATTCCTAAAAACCATAGAAACATATAACAATAGTACCTCATGGCACGATAAAGAGGGCGGTACCACAACACATAACCTCCTGGAACCCCTGATATAAAATAGATAATAGCAAGGAACCAGATCGTCACACCTACAAAATAAGACATGTTGAATCAAGATCATTCAAAACAAAATGAAGGAAAACCTGCAGCAAGGAACCAAATAAGCATCAGGACAAAGATGAAGAAAGATATGGTCCAGTTTCCAGGCTAACCTTCCCCTCTAATCCATGCTAAGGTAACTGCAATGATGTTCCAGAGAAGACAGATGATCAATCCTGCACGAATCCCAAAGTTTAGAAGTTGCAAACATAAGTTCACCCCTAAAATTGTTTCTGTTCAATATGTGAATGCAATGAAGCTTTTGAAAATACAGGAAAAGAAACAAATTGAAAGGAATGCCTATTTAAGTCGATTTATATTCTACACATCTGACAGAAAGAAACCTCTGCCCAAACAGCATTATGGAGGCCTGCTCAAGACAATGAGGAATGGTTCCAAGAGGTCCGTAAGCACACAAGCACACATGAAAAAACAAAGTCAATGCACTTAGTATGGTGTTTGTCTAGCCACACAACACTACATAGTTTTGAAGAGATAAATATATACACACACACACACACACACACACACACACACACACACACACACACAATATTCACTGATCATCTTGACAGAAAAATGAAAAGATCATGCAGTCTCTAAATAGTACAAGAATCAATTAGATACACCTGCAGTGATGGTGTGTCACATTAACAAATTATAATCACATAAAGAGGAATGTTGCACCAGCCAACATGATTCCCTTGAAAGGCAATTATAATATTATGCACTCTCTCCCTTCCTAGGCATAGGATGATGAGGAATCATCTAACTACCACAAGGCCAAGGCCGCCCTCCAATTTTCATTCAAAGGCCTCCCTGCTGAACCCATGAAATATATTAAGCCTCATGGAATGTCTCCTTTGACCCTGGCAGATTGCTCATTTGCGGTGTAAGGAAGAACATGCATGGAGCCACATTTGCATCAAATAGCTTGGCATAATTTTCATCATTCACTAAAATTAGAGGTTCTAGTACAAGACATGAATTATCCTTGCGAATAAAATGCACATCATGGTGCACCATGATGGCCATAAAAGCCATTACATAACAGCAACAGTGGCAACCATTATGTGTTATGGGGTCATAAGTCATAACGGGCCATTATGGAAAAATAAAATAAAATTTGACCCATAAAGCTGTTGCAGGACTGAGCAGTTCTCTTCAAAAAAAAAAAAAAAAAGAGTCATAACAACCCGTATCATAAGTTGTCATCCTTATATATCAAGGAAGGGGATTTGCAATCGGAAGAAGAGAAAGCGTCCAGAGATAGGTTGTCTTCTGATTATCGCTCCAGATTGAAAGGGGAGATCAAACGGCACCAGCGGTCGCCGGCAGTCTGGCTCAAAGCCAGTGATAAAAATACCAAATATTTCCATGGGATTGCCTGCACAAGGGCTTGTGCCAATTGTATTTCATCTCTCGTCGTTGATGGTAAGAAGCTAGTCAACAAAAATTCTATCTGCAATTCTATTGTTAATTTTTATGAGCTGCTCCTTTCGAATGAGGGTCAGCAGAGACCGACTCTTGACAACCTCCATTTTCATTCTATTTCTTTAGAGGCTGCTCAGGAACTCACAGTACCCCGTCATCTGGAGAAGGTCAAAAGTGTGTGGTCTGGGATCTGGGCAAGGACAAAGTCCCCAAATCCGGATGGTTTTCCTTTGGCTCTTTTTCAGCCTTTTTGGGATCTCATTAAGGATGACCTCATGGGTTTCACTAAGGAATTTTTTAACTCGGGGATTCTGTTAGCTGAATTGGGCAGTACCTTTCTGACCCTCATTTCCTAAGGTGGAAGGTGATGATAGTCTTAATAATTTTAGGCCTATTAATCTCCTGGGTACCTTTACAAAATTATTGCAGAGGTTTTGAGCGAAAGTCTAAGAATGGTTCTCTCCAAGGTTATTTTGACTTTTCAGAGTGCTTTTTATCAAGGAGACAAATAAATGATAGTGCCTTCATTGCTTATGAATGTTTGGACTCTTTCCACAAATTGGATGATGAAGGTGTGGTTTTTAAATAAGACCTTGAAAAAACTTATGATCATGTGGATTGATCATTTTTTACCTATATGTTCGCTCGTATGGGTTTTGGGTCCAAATGGAGACGTTGGATTCAAAATTGTGTCCTTGGCCAAATTCTTTGTTCGTATCAATTGTACTCCGTTTGGATTTTTAAAATCCTCTCGAGGCTTACGTCAAGGGGGGTCCTTTATCTCCTTTCCTCTTTGTGATTCTCTCGGAAGCTTTAAGCAAGATGTTATCCAAAGTCAAGATGAGGGCCTCTTTCAGGGTTTTAAGATAGATAATTTTGTTGACCCAATTTCTC
The DNA here is from genome assembly GCF_029962835.1 of Magnolia sinica. Lineage (NCBI taxonomy): Eukaryota > Viridiplantae > Streptophyta > Magnoliopsida > Magnoliales > Magnoliaceae > Magnolia > Magnolia sinica. The sequence continues at coordinate 1,073,879 of NC_080573.1, read as the reverse complement.
ATCTTCAGTTTGTTGATTACACTATTTTGTTTTGCAAAGCCGAGTTGACCATGGCGCCTCACTCGCAGATTGCCATAACTTGGTTTGAAGTAATCTCTCGTTTAAAGATTGATTTGTCTAAGAGTGAGATTTGGGGCATTTCGGCTCCTCCTGATAAGATTTCTTGGTTGGATGAGCTTTCTGGATGTCGTATTGGCTCTTTCCCTTTGTCTTACCGTAGCCTTCCCCATTTGTCTCGGGAAGCCTACGATTCATTTCTGGGATAAAGTGATTGATAGAATGGAGAGGAAATTATCCCCTTAAAAGAGAAAATTGCTCTCTGGGTAGTAGAATAACTCTTATTAAATCTTCTCTCCAATCACTGGCTCTATTTTATGTCCATTTTTAGATGTCCTAAGGTTGTCCTAGAATGCATTGATAAATTGAGAAGGAACTTCCTATGGCAAGGGGGAATTTCTTCTAAGAAATTCCACCTTTTGAATTGGAAAGAGGTTTGTCGTCCCACTGTTGATGAGGTGCCAATATTAGGCGCATGGATGCTTTCAATGAGGCGCCGCTACTTGGAGGATCATTGTAGCTAAGTATGGTTCTTTGTATCGTTCCTCCTTTATGTGGAAAGGCACCTCCTGAGTAGCTCTTAAAGTTTTTTATGGTACCAGTTTTGTCATTGGGATGGGTTCTAAGGTTAGATTCTGAGAGGATGTGTGGTGTGGCGATTCGTCACTTCAGTCACCCTTTTCGAGATTAGCCCATCTCTTCTCATTTCTGGTATTTATGTTGCGAGACATTTCTTGAATCATGCCTCCAGTGAGAGTGAGCTCCCCATTGTCGTCAAGATCTTTTCGATTTTGAATGTTGCAATGACTTACTCTCTCTTTTTATCTCGCTTGCAAGGGCTATTGCTCTCCCCAGGCATCGAAGATTCCCACTTTTGGTGATCTAGCAAGTCGGGAGTGTTCTTGGTTCAATCCGTCTTTGTGCTGCTGACTCGGGCTAATGTTGGGAGTGGAAGAAGACACACTACCCCAGTGTGGTGTTATCCTAAAGTTGCGAACTTTGTTTGGCTTGTTGGGAGGAACAAGATCTTGACTATTGACAATCTTCATAAGTGATCTATGGTCTTACAAAACGTGTCTGCTATGTATGAAAGCTTAGGAGTCGATTGTCCATCTATTTATTCATTATTCATTCTCTAGGATTATCTGGTCTACTGTTCTTCAATGTTCGGACATGACCTGGGTAGTGTCAGGCTCGATTAAAGGGTTGTTTCGCTCTTGGCATGTTGAGGGAGGAGACCGGTTGGGCAAATCCAGGTGGAAGGTTACTTTGCTTGTATTCTTTAGTCCTCATGGAGTGAAAGAAATAGTCGATGCTTCCAAAATATCAGTGGGTCTGCTAATTGGGTCCTTGGGTCCATTTATATTCAAGGGAATGGCTGCCTTGATTGTGGGAGTGGGTTGTTGCATGTTGTTGGGTCTCTAATTTTGCTCCTTTCTGTTGTTTTGTTTTTTAAGCTTTTAGGCCGCTGTCTGTTTTGGGTTTCTTTTGTTTGTTTTGTTTCTTCAATTATCTGTTGTAGCTCTTTTTTTTTGTTTTTTGGTTGTTGGCCTTGATAAAATTGCATCATCTTTAAAAAAGAAAGGAAAAAAAAAAAGAGTCATGTATCATAATGGTGGTGGCCATTACGGTACCGGTACCGTTACCATTACAGAATACCTCGATGTAGATGTTTGGTTTGTATTTTGTAAACAATAAGAAAAAGGAAAGCATGCTGCCAACTTCAACCATTCAAGGAAAAATATCAATATTTGAACATTTGTGAAAATGAAAACATACCTAAAAATGTTGCAAATGCAAAATATTGTATCCTTTGCAGATGGATTGGTATTTCATTTGCAATATCATGATGAATAATGGGAAAAAATGGTGGCCAATTTTTCTCCTCTATAACAATTCCAGCTGAGAGAGAGAGAGAGAGAGAGAGAGAGAGAGAGAGAGAGAGAGAGAGAAGTTAGATCGCTAAGTAACATCAGCTTAGTTGAGGAATACCAGGAATTTATACTAATTTGAAATGGTATGAATCAATGAAAAGAATACCTCGTGCTGCAGCCTCCTCCCTCCGTTTTAGATCCTACATGATGTTAACAGGATAAATAGTAATTGATAAATTATGTATAAGAAAGATAGTACAATACAATGCAAAACAACAATCATGGCGGCGCAAACTCTTCAAGAAATCAGTCTTCATAAGCAAGCACATGAATCTGTGCACTAGTATGTGCACGAATGCAGATGCCTGTAGAGAAATCACATGTTCTTCCCACTGATGTGACAGACACTTACTTGGCTAATGGTGAAAATCGTATGGGCAACCAAGAGCTAGGTAGCTGCTGAATAGTGGCATAATGAAAAGGTTTCTCAGTCCAAAATGATGCCCTTCAAATTTTGATAAGCAGATTAAGCATAACAACTTCAATATCAGACCAGGTCATGTTTCCTTTTTTTATAATGAATTTTTTTATTAAATGGTTGTGATTACAAATTGGACCCATCAACTCATTTTGTTTATGGTAGCAAACTACATTTCAGGAAGACAAATCAATGACAACACTAGATGAATCTAGTTACATAGAGATGTGTGCATAAAGACGTGCAGCCACTCATTGGCAACCAGAACAGCACGTACCTGTTCCCTCTTATTCAATTCTGCCTCCTTGGTTTTTAGTTCCTTCTCCTTCTTTTTCAGATCCTAAAAGAAGAAGGGAAAAAAAACATTTAAGAAATGTTGAATGCTGTGGCCACAAAGAGATAAATATTAAAATACCAACTTATAAAAATCACAACCCACCTTTGTTGTGTCAAGAGGAATATCAATATTTGCACTACCACGATCATAGTTGAAATCCGCAGGTTCAGGAGGAAGAGGAGAAAGCCTTGAATTTGCTGCAGGAGGGACACTGCCGGGATTCTGGAAATTTTGGTAAGATAATGAAATATAAGTAAAAGGAAAATAGAACTGTGCATAAGCTTTTAACCTTATGCAAGTTAAGTTTACATAAGTATTCATGAAAATAGAAAATAAAAGCTATAGATAAGCAAGTAAATAAACAAGCTAACTTACAAGCAATATATGAGTTGCGATGGGACAAGGAATTACAGGAAACCAAGTTAATGCATCAAACAGAAGAATACTTGTAGAAAATGCCATGATAACCAAATGGTAAATTGAGCAAGAATAGTTAGTGTTTGGAGCACAAAAGCATAGAAACTAGGGATAGAATGCACCATGATGGCATAAAAGTAAATTAAGCAGGTACAGTAAGTAGTGTAGAATGCAACATACACAACCATACTAGTAGAATGTGCCATGATAGCATAAAAGTCAATTAAGCAGTGTTGGAGAACATAAAAGCATGCAAAGAAGGCAAACAGTTTGCATTTCCAAAGAAAACATGAAAGGCATAGAAGTGTATAAAACATACCCAAACAGTCAGATACTGTCATTAAATAGTGTTAAACAGATAGGAGAAAATGAACCATAATTCTCAGCTATTTGATACAAAGTTACATTACAGGAACTGCTTCATTAAGTTGAAATGGTTTAGCACATGGTTCATCATCATCATCATCATCGATAGCATTCTCCCATCAATTCAGGGTTGGCAAGATAAAAGAGAGATTGAAAAAGTTGTATGACAGGCTACCCGCCACCCATCACTGCCATCAGCCTTCCTCTTTTACCCAGGTTATTGGAAACTAGACATTGGCAAAGGCTCACACTGACAACACTCTTATGCCCACTCCTACCAGCAAGGTATTCAATAATGGTAATGGTGGCTATAACGGTCACTACTGTTACCATTGCGATATAGGCCGTTACAGATTTAAGAAAAAAAAGAAGGCCCCATAACAGGTCATTGTTTCCATAACATCCATTACATAACCATTTTGAAATTCCTTACTACCCAATACTAATCGTCAGCCCAAGTATTACATGCACACAGCACATCACAAAGGGCAAGCAAGCAAAGTAGGCCCATGAAGAGCAGTTACTGAACTTTGCATTTTCTGAGAGAGCTACATTTGGTATTTCTCCATCATGCGTCCATGTTGATAGACATGGTAGAGTGAGACTAGAATTGAAAGGAGACGGTTCTATTTTTATGGTCGATTACACACAGTGCATTGTGTAAATTTACCCAAACTACAGCCCTTTAATTTTGTAGTTCCGGTTGTTTTCTGACATGTAATTGTGGGGGATGTTTACCCTCCAAGTCTCATTATATACAGTATTGATTATGTTCTTGAGATATTGGTCATTCCTCAACACAAAGTAGTTTAGCACCAGAGATGAAAATGAAAATAATGGATTGACATTTTCTGACAAGTAAATCTATAACATGATGGTAGTAAAGAACATAACAGATAAACTTACTGGAACATAACAGATAAACTTACTGTGGTATAAAATGCACCTCCACCATAGTTTGATTGACCTGATCCTTTTCTCCCTGCAGTGTCCTGACAAGCAATGGAAACAAGAAAAGTTGTGAATTATACCCACTAAGTTCATCAAACTACAATAACTGCTAAATTTACGTATACTGAGGTAGGTAACAATTAGAACTCTAGACCCAATGAAAGACATACACCATGGAGTCAATAAACAAGTTTAATGAAAAAAACTATCATCAGATTGAATTTAAAGCAAAAGAGAAATTTCAGAGAAAAAACATCCAAAAAAAAAAAAAAACTTGAGAGAAAAACTACAAATGTTCTGAAGCAATCACAATATCCATCAATGGTAATGATGAATTAAGATATCAACTAAAACCCAAAAGTATTTCCATCAACTGGATATTTCAAAGCATAAATGCTGTCATGTTTTAAAGTCAAAGTCATAAAGTGCAAATTCCTAATGAGGCCTTCAAAAAGGTTTTTTTAATAAGTTGTTTGTTATTATATGATAAATAAACCCCTGAGTTTGAAATCACATAATGAAACCCTAGAAAACACAACAAATAAAAAGAAAACTTCCAATTCAAGATAACTAACAAAAAAGAAAAAGTATAGTTCTTTAAGTGGAAGTCAAATCCTAACCAACATTACCACAACCAATGTTGTCAAAATCGTTATCGGATCGCTACTCATAACAAGGGATGAATCATATCGAATCACAAATCATATTGTAAATCATAAGATTTTTTTATGACTTTTTAGAATTTGAAAAAAAAAAAAAAACGAAAAGCAGAGCAGGAAATGAAAAGAAAAAAAAAATACAAGCCTAGCTTAGGGCACCCACTCCTTAATACAAAGATTAACCCTATTGATGACCCTAGGTGAAGATAGAAGGTTATGGCTGCCTTTGTTTTGAAGAAACCTCCAAGATGTGGAAGCCGATGAGTTAGTGGCCTTAATCTTTTGGAGGGAGTATGGTTCCTTTGGAGGAGTTGGATCCGCTGTAATGGAGAGAGAGCAAATCAGGCATCTTCTCGGGAAATTTTTTTTTTCAATTATTTACCCAGAGCGTCGGCTGATGGTGGGAAAGAGCACTCACTGTGTTGTGGTCCTATGGAGCCCCCTCAAAGATGGCAACGTTTGCTTGGTTAGTTTTTTGGGAGAAAGTAATAACGATTGAAAATTTGAGGAAGAGGGGTTTCATCCTTGTGAAAGCTTGTCCCCTTTGTTTATGCAATGAGGAGTCAGTGGTCCACCTCTTTGTGCATTGCCCGTCCTCGAGGGAAATTTGGGAAGGATTTTTTTGGTCTTTTGAGGTGGAGTGGGTTATGCCCAGTTCTATTGACAGTTTTTTTATTCAATGGCATGGAGGCGGCATCGGAGATTCGGGGAGGGTTGTGTGGAGATTGGCTCTCCTTGCGAGTTCGTGGGCCATATGGGGTGAGAGGAACAATAGATGTTTCAAAAATGTCTCCGGGAAAAGCCAAGGGACTGTTTCTTAAGGCTAGGACCTTGGTCATAGCTTGGGGGGCCGTGAATGCGAAGCATCAGGAACTGAGCCTTTTTTAGCCCTGTTCAGGACTAGTCTTTTTGGGGTTTCTTTGTATTCTTTTAGTGTTTTGCTGCCTTCTTAATAAAATTGACATCCTTAAAAAAAAAAAAAAAAAGATGACCCAAAACGAAGAGCATGAAATATTCATGAAGCATCGCCCATTCGTTTCTTCACATAGACACCACGATACAGCCGGAAGAGCAACTCTTCATCTAGACTTCCTGATAACAGAGTCCCCACTCGCGTGCCAGGAAAAAGATCTTCAATGGATTTCGGCATCACACAGGAAATATGAAAGGTCAATCATCCATTTCCCATCAATATGCACCAAGTAATACCACCATATCATGATATGGTTAGAAGATTCTCGCCTTTATTTTTTGCCATTCAAGAAATTTATCTTTTTTTAACACACACACACACCACATGGGCACTCAAACCCATGACCTCATTGTTGAAACACACTCTATCTACCACTAAGCCATGGATTGGAACCCAAGAAATTTATCTTTAAAACATACAAGCATCCTCTAATCCTCTAATAATTTATGTTCTTTTTACCTTCCTTAAGCATAGAATCATGTTCGAAAGGGGGATTTGTTTCTGCAGGCCGGTGGAAAAAGATAGTTTGATTTCTAACCATCATTCCCACAATACATATAAGTCAACATGGTCGCAACCATATATGAAAAACATTCCAGATACGCCATAAACATGGTATTAAAAACATGCTTACATTACGACAACTATTTAATGATAATGTTAGTGACTGTTATGCGAAATGCGGCCGTAAAGCCAATTCAGGAATATATATATATATATATATATATATATATATATATATATATATATATATATATATATATATATATATATATATATATATATATTGGTTCATAACTAGCCGATACATTTTTCCTTCTAAAAAAAATCAACCATTACAGGGCCATAATAATCGTTACAAGGGGGATAACAACCATTATAGGGCCATAACAACTGCTGTGAGGGTTTAATGACCGTTATGGTCTACATCGTAATGGCTATAAGACTGGCTGCTACCGTTATTGAATATATATCAATTTGGTGTTTCGACCAATTAAGAAGCAAGAAATCATAAGAAAATGCAAAATGATTTAACATCGAAGAGAATATCTGTCCTACAATCGGTTATAGCTTTTTAAATAGTGAATAGTGTAAGCTAAATTGTGTTTTAGGCGGGCCACACCAAAGAAAATAGTTGGGAGAGGGATGTCCAAACTTGATTTTTATAGGGCCCACCGCGATGACTATATTTAATACACTCCAACCATTAGATGACATACCAAAATATATGTCAAGGGCCTAAAAATAGGCCCATCTGTGATTCAGGTGGGCCATACCAAGGGAAACAGTTTGTATGGAGATCGTAGCCCTATATACTGTTTCCAATCATGTGGTCCACCTGAATCAAGGATGGTGGTGATTTTTGGCCCCCTGGCCTAACATGAGGTGACCCACCCGGCAATCGGGGTGGATTTGATATAAACATTGATATAAACATCACGGTGGGACTCACCCAAGCAGCCAACCCATTCGCTATCACGCCCCCCAACCAGCTGTTAAAGAAATGTAACCAAAGGTAGTGGAATGATAATCATATTGATTAATTAGGTAGCTTTTTGAAAATATTTTTGAGAAAGGCACTAGAATGTAAATTCAATTAGGTAGTTTTTTGTAAAATTTTCTTTAAATTTTTCTTAAAGTCACACCAATTTAAAAATATAATGAAAGCCAAATAATTAAAAATAAAATAAAATAAGTAGAAGAAGAAGAGAACATGTATGAATTGAATCCTAGATCATAGGATTCATCCAAAAGTGATTCAAATCATTTTGCTTAAGATTGGACGTAAATCATTTTCACAACTATGGCTAAATTTGAAAATGTCTTAGTCAACATATGCATATGCCACGTCCATTTATTTGTTGCGTTTTTTCTAGAGTTATATCAAACACAAATAATAATAATAATAATAGAAACGCAAAAGAGGAATTACTGGGTCCTGATGCACCCAGTCTGTACAATTGGTCCAACTGTGCGGTGATCAAGACTGTTGAACTGACGGTCGCATCATGGATGGGGATGCCAAAATATCTCCCAGAATGGAAGATCCTAAACATTGGATCAGTGAAAATAGATGGTTGAGAAAAAATTATATCAACGGTCAGGAAAAAAGGGCCAGAAATATGGATAGCTACAATCTTTCCCAAATGGAAGATTCTCCAGGCATCCTCCATCAACAGAAACATCTTCATCACCCAAACATGAGTCCTCTCATGTAGAATGGGTACATCAGCACCCTATAATTCCTCTCAGTGAATTTCCGACCTTTCAATTACCAAATAAACAACGCATTAGAACGAATTCCTTCGAATCTCGAATTCAGAAACAGATAAAAACCGAAAAACCTCTAAATTCCAAACACATCCAATCTCACAATCAATTCGATACCACATTTCGAGTCCTTAAACACCGAATCCATTCAAATCTCGGAATCAGGTTAGGGATAATTTTTTTTATAAAAAAAAATCAGAAACCGTAAAATGCCGTCCTTCAAATCCTACTAACGTAACTGAACGAATGCCATCGAGTCTCAAGATGGAGATCGACGAAAATGCGAGAGAGTGTTAAAAAAAAAGGATAGGGAAATCGAGATCGCAGATCTGGACTTACAGCGAACGGATTGACGTCTTCTTCCTCAAAGGGATTGCTGTCGTAGCGTCCGGCCATGATAACCCGTCACCTCTACAGATCAATCTCTCTCCCTCTCTCTTCCTCTCCCGGAGACCAACGAAACGAAGATCTGGAAATCACGAAGGAGATTGGAAAATTATAAAAAAAGAAGATTTCGAGAATTTCTAGTTTCTCTCTTTTATCTCTCTCGGAGAGAGAGATGCGAAGGCGAGACGGTTCTTTTTCTTTCGGTTGGAGGGTTATTTGATACTCTGGTTGCGTATGAAACTTGATACGCAGGTACTCAAACAGGTACCAGTGGCATATATTAACGAAATTAAACCGGCTGAACCGTGCAGTCACTGCCCTTAAATTACATTCTAAAATAGACTGGTTGAACAGTGGACGCGAGTTACCTGTGCCCCCGCCCACATGAAATTCCCCGTGGTCGGAAGCTACATGGGGCCCACTGAGATGTCCATGAGAAATCCACCCAGTTCATCAGTTTCTCCACCTCATATGAGGATATAATCCCAACAATGAGGTAGATCCAAAACTCAAGTGCACCACACTGCAGGGAACAGTGGGGATGAAATGCCAACCGTTGAAACCTTTTATGGGGCATAGAAGTTCTATATCCTGCTAATATTTGTGTTTTCGTTCATCCCACTTAAGAATGTCATTATGCATGCTTTGGATGGCATATGGACGTCATGGTGGGTCGTAGAACAGTTTCAATTGTGAGCATTTTTATCACACTATTTTCGGTGGTCCACTTCAGTTTTAGATACCTGCTTTTTTATTTTTATTATTATATCCTAATAATTAGCGGGAGAACCTACGGACATCTCAGTGGCCTACGTAGCTTTTAACTACAGGAACTTCCTATGGGCCAGGGCCATAGACAATATGGCCTTGAACTTCGTGGACACTGATTTTGGAAATAAGACGGTTGGGTATAATTTCATTTTTCAGCCATTTAATATACGTCCAGCAATCTAATTGTTACATGATTAAGTAGGACTAGGAGTAAGAGTTTTTTTATTTTTTTATTTTTATTTTTATTTTTATGCTCGTGTGTGTGCGGGAATGGGATCATCCATCACACGCTTTGCCTCTGCCAGAGTATCCAGGTACTTAGCTTCGGTTTTTGGGGCTTTGCGGTGGACGTCTTTTTTAACAAGATGTTCGTGGTTGGAGTACGGACGCGAATTGCGTCCTAACCCTGCCCCGCTCCAGCTGGGAATGTGCAGGAGCTTTAGTGGCCACTGTTATGTATGGGTTCAATACACACCGTCCATCCATTTTTTCGTATAATTTTAGCATACAGGCCCAAAACTGAGTCAGATCCAAGGTTCAAGTGGACCACGCCATCGGAAGCAGCGGTGATAAGGATTCTTACCGTTGAGCCCACCGTGATTTGTATTTGCCATCCAACCTATTCATATAAAGTTACATGGAACTGTATGAAGAGAAAATCCTGCCCCCAAAAGCTCCGCAGATTGGAGATCTAGCCACTCAAATCCCTGCAGATGTTAGTTCGTACAGGAGGGGCCAAGGTTTAGTGATTTAAACCGTAGATGCCGGGTACCATATCGTGGATATCCAGTGCACCAAAAAAAATTTGGACAGGAAGAGGTTGGCCATTGATATCCTCTCCTGGCTTGAAATCTATAGGCCTGTCCATTGATCTAGTCCAATCATCAAGTGGGCCTTATATAATGTACAGTTGCAATGATCAATTTCCATCTGTGATCAAAACCATTAATACAGTGGGATTTGTTGTGATGAGGAGAGGCTCGGGCTCTGCTTCCGTGGAGCCCCATCCAGCAAGGTGGGTTGGACCCCTGACTGTGGGGCTCACAGTCATGTGTATACCTTAAATCCACACTGTCCAACCATTTTGACAGATCATTTTAGGGCATGATCCCAAAAATGAAGCTAACCCAAATCTTAGGTGGATCACACCGCAGGAAACAGTCGTGATTGAATCCCCACCATTAAAAACTTCATGGACTCTACCAGAACGTAAATTTCCATCCAACCTGTTGATAAGGTCACAAAAGCCTGGATGAAGAGACCACACAAATATCATTTTGATCCTAAGCTATTTTGGCCTACAAGAAGTTTTTAATAGTCAGTTACCACTATTTTTAGGTACCTTGGTCAATTTGAGATTTGGATTTGCTTTATTTATTTTTTTATTATGCACTAAAATGAGCTTTCGCTATGGATGGCGTGGGGTGGATGTAGTCAAATACATCATGGTGGGCCCATAATCAGCAGTCCCACTTGAATCCACCAAAGCCACACTGAAAGGCTCGAACGGAAATTCTTAAATTGGATTGTTTCAAACCGTTGATCATTTCATTCTTTTCATGGGGGCAGCCTTGGCCTCACCTAGCCTACTGGGCTAAGGCAAAAGCCTTTTTGGCCTAATTAGGACCAAGGTTATGTGCTAGGGCCAAGGATTAAGGAACTCAGGATAAGGACAAGGCTAAGGTAATTACACCAAGCCAATTGCCATCCTTGTTGGCCAATGACCATTCATAACGAGGTTAGACAACATAGGGGTTGGGCAATTGTTTGGATAAGATCTAACGGCATCAGATTAATGGCGTAGGAATAGCCATGTTGCAAGCACGATATCTACATAAAGTGTGCCAAATATAGGTCGACAATATGTACTCTATTCCTAAAGTACTATAGTGAGAGCCACTATTCAGTAGCTATCTAATTAGGATATGCTAAGCTAAGATAAATGAAAAGTAGATAGATGTGTTGGGAGTGAGGTCTCGAGCTCTTCTCCATGTGTTCCTTTTACAGCTTATCGAGGCAATGAAACCCCTCGTTGGGCTTCATTGATGCTTCTGGATCCTTCCAAATTCCAATTCACATCACGATTCCGGGTATGGGAATCTCATTGATTGATTTAGAACGACTAGCTTATATTGGTAAGAAATGTCTTCGGTCAAATCCGCACTTACTAGCTTTTCAGATATTCTTCTTGTGGTTGATCCTGCTTTAAAGATCTTCATGGCTCACTAAATGAATTTAAGAACAGGCTTCAAGGATTGATCTTAGATCTCAAATCCATCTTGGCCACTTATCTAGTGGCCCACCTCCTGCTCTTCTGCTTCAAGGCGTTGGACGATCTCGCTAAACTACCTCTTTCATTTTCACCATTGATTGCGGATGGTTTTGAGTGCTAGAGGGAATGGATAAACACAATTCATCACATCCTGACCTCCTAAACTCTTGATCCCAATTGGGGCACGACGCCTCAATGGGATCTTCGATCACTTGCATTCTTTTATTATGATCAATGTACGGAGAGGGAAACATGATCGAGTCAATGTGTTTGTCTCTCCCGACTTGGGTCCAAACCAATGTCGGATTAGCTTGTACATTGGTCGGATTTCTTAATGTTTAGGACATTCTCAAGGGTTGTTGGCTATCCAAATGTCTTTAGGAAGATCTCCCATTTTGAAAAGATTATGTGAGACGGTCACACTGAGAATATCATAGCCAGTTACTTAATTAGATTTGTTATTTTGCTAGGTCTTTTATACTCGTGTTGGATATGTTGCCTCATTAATTGACATGATAGATGCGGCCACGTGGCAAGTGACAATTCATTATCTTAAAGCATGAGCAAGGGTATGTACTATTGCATTAATAATGAAATGTGTAATGTTAAAAGGATATCTACTAAAGATCTTCTTAGTTGCGAATACAACTTTCATGTATGCCAAACACATGGTGTCACCACGTGGTGGTTTTTTATTGGACCACATCAAGGTGCCAAAAATGAGTAGAATCACCTTAGGGAAGATTTTTAGACACATTAGATCAACAATCCAAATCACCAAACTATGGCCCCTCTCTAGACTCTGGTAGACGCATACTACTTGAAAGCTAGGTAGGCCTCACTATGATGTTTGTGATAAATCCACCATGTCCATCCATTTTGTCCGATTGTGTTACAACATGAGCTCAAAAATGAAGCGGATCCAAAACTCAAGTGGGCTGCATGGCAAGAAAAAGTGAGTAGGGAAACGCCAACAGTTGCAACCTCCCATATGGTCCATCGTGATGTTTATATGCCATCCTCCTCGTAGGATAAACTGAAAATACAAAAATATTAGCTTGATTCAGAACTTCTTTGACCCCACAAATGTGTCAACAGTGGACGTTCAAATCTCACTATTTCCTAATTTGTGACTACTTGGGTTTTCAATCTGCCTTTTTTTAGGCTCATTTCCTAACAAAATCCAAAAAAGTGGGTTGGATTTCTCATAAACATTACAGTGGCCCCACCTAGCTTCTAAGCACATAGCTTCAAGCGACAGTGACACCAAGGTTTTGATATCGATTTCCAAGTGGGTTGTGGCTATAAGTGTGGTGTGTACTAACAAGCTAACAAAAAATAAAAATAAAAATAATCATGGAACTATTTCGCAGCAGCTCCGGCCACAAGGATTCGATATACTCTTTGGCCCATGATTAAATAATTCCTCATTAGTTTTTATAAGCTCTTGGAATTAGGGGTGCACATGAGTTGGTTTGGTCTGGTTCTGGGGTGAAACCAGAACTGAATTGTTCCCAACGGTTCTAGGATAATCGGAACTGGAACCGAACCATTCTTAATGGTTCTAAGATAATCGGAACTGAACTGTTAGCACACTAGAACTGGACCTTTAAAACTGGTTCGGTTACACAGTTCTGAGCTTGAGAGAGAGAGAGAGAGAAGAATGGATGGGGATTGGGGGCAACTTCAGTTAGGGCAGGGTGAAGAAAAGTGAATTAGGGAATGAACTATGTTTTTTTTTTTTTTTTTTGAAATATATGATTCGGTTTCAGATTCGGTTCCACGGTTCGGTTCTATGGATAGGTTCACGATTCTGTTCGATTCTACATACCCCCAAACAAAGAAATGAACCGAACTAATCGATTATTTGATTTTTGGAATTGGAACTGATGCACTCTAGAAACGAACCAAATCGTATGGTTTGGTCGGTTCCAGTCGGGTTCCACGGTCATACTGATTCCATTTGCACCCCTACTTGGAGTTGGCACCGTGAAGCTGGCAGCATCTGCCTTTCTTTTTCTTTTTTTAAGGAAAAAAAAAAGGGGGTATTTTAAGTCAGTCCGGCCTCCACCCGGGCTCAGTCACTTCCAACAAGTAAGCCCCACGGTTTGGAAATCCAGACGCTTGATCTGTAGATCTCCACCATTGGATGGACTATGTTACCACCCCCGAAGTCGTGAAACTTTCTCAACTGAATGTGCATCAATGTTATATTTCTCTTCTTTACTGGCTATTTGTAGGCCACTTATAAAAGCATGAAGATTGTTCTACAGAGGAACTTCTTTGGGGCATGGCCAATGGTCAGGGTGTGGCAACAGCTTAATGGTCTAGATTATATATTCATTGGCAACACTTGAAAAGACAAATCAAAGCCGTTGATCATATCAGTTTCCCCGAGAAGGCATTTTATAGAGCTCATATCCTATAGAAAGATATGTTACTTGATCAACCCGGCACGGCAAAGTCCTAAATTCGAATATAACTTTTTGACGAAGTTATCTAGATAAAGGTGTCCAAACAGGTTTTGTATTAACAGCCAATGTTATTGTATTGATTGATATTTGTCAAATATTCTTTTAAAGGAGCATTTGTCTCCTACCTATTACGCGTACTAGGTACATTGTGATATATGAAAATATGATGCACTTGTATGTTGATATTGGCACGGGTGGCACATATGTATTATTGGAAAATGCATGGTGGTACATGTCAAACCATTAGATGGGGTGATTGGCACGTGTAGCACATACGAGGCTCCTTAAGGATAAATGTGGCACACGTGGGGTGGTTGAAATTGGCTAGCATGACATATGGCTTACCATGCATGTGTACCAAAGATCACTACTCCTTTGTGTATTTTATAAAAATGTGTTAAAACCTTCTATTTGCCTGTATTGTCCAATCCACATGAACTGTTTTGTTTTTGTTTTTTTAATAAGCTTATCTTTAATTTTACTAGAACTAACTCCAATGCCTTTATAATAATTGTTGACAAACCATGGGCATGTGCCTGTGTTGATAAGCCAAATAGCCCTTATGGTATGACTGAGCATATGCCTTCTTAATAAGCATTTGTTTGCTAATATTAGACCATTGTCTGCTATCATTGTAACCTTCTACTAAATATCGACTAATTAACTGGTTAGAAAATTAATTCAATACTAATTTCAATCTAAGAGCCATCAAAATCAAGGGTCACAACATTTTAGATTAAATACATGATATGTGACACTTCTACTAAAGTTGCATATCAACCATCATATTCTACCAAGTAACAGTGTCTCAAGCATAGGAGGTTGCAATAACACTTTCGTGTTATCTAAATGCTTTTACTTTCTATCAAAAACCTTCCTCTTACGCTCTCAGGGTCAATTTGAATGCAACTACCATGTAAAGGGGCTCCCTAGACGTTTGATCAATGCTCGCTGTTTTTGGTGAGTGGGCTCTTTAGGTCTTATTTAGATGAGTGAGAGATATGGTTTGTGAAAGAGCATCCAAATGTACACCAGGAACTATGATTTGGCTTTAAAAAAATGGACCATCCAACTCTACTGAGTATCAAAATTTTCTTAAGTATACAAGTATCTAACAACCCTTTCATGTTACCTAAATGTTTCTACTTTTCATTGAAAATCCTTCTCACAGCCTTTAAAAGCTAATTTGAATGCAACTAGTATAAAAAGGGAGTTTTCTGGCTATGAACTAGAGTCTATTGCATTTCAGCAAATGGGCTCTTTAGGGTATATTTAGGCAAGTAAGGACCAAACATAGATTTGTAAAAATACATCCAAACATATAACACAAACTACAATTTAACTAAAAAAGGTAGCTAATTATCAAACGCTCCTTTTAATGGTGCCTCCAACTGGTGCCCTTAGTACACATAGTTTTAGGTGTTGGAAAACTTGTGGGAATATTACTCTTGCTTTTGTGTTATATATAGTAGAGATACGTCCTCTCCCTCCATCTCCTTGTGTGATGGATCCACCTAGATTCCCTTGTAGGATGATCCTGACCATCGGACAGAAACTAACATAGGACAGGTAAGAAGATAAGTGGCAAACCATGATTGGTGATCCAAATCATGATTAACGAGATGTACAGTTGATAGGGAATGCCCAAGAAATATTCAGGGTCGGAAAGTTCTAACCCTTTCAATCAAGGACCCATGCAGATACAGTCACTTAAATAGTCCATGTTTAAAGAAAAATGGTTCAATGATCACTCGGAGAGTTAAAATATTTCAACATGGGAGATTTTCATTTTTTTTTTCCTGTGTTAGTTGAGAGTTAAAATATTTCAATCTGGGAGAATTTTTTTGGGTGCCCCCAGCACATGGTGTGGCCTATCATATGAACGGTTTGGGCCAGTGCAACATCTAATTCCTCATTGAATAGAGGGGCTCATCTTGGATGAAAAACCATCCATGGTGGGCCACAGACCAAAAACAATAATCAAACAAAAACGCATGTCAGGATCAATGGATTGTGTAGCTCTTCCTGGTCATGCCTCATTTACAGTGGGCCTACAAAATGGACAGCGTAGATTACTGGAGATGAAGCAAATGATGTTCATCTATGATATTTTATTGTATGGATCACCCCAGATTGAGATCCAGAATCATACATCAATTGCGTCGTGGAAAAGACGCCAGTGAAAAGTGTTGATGCAAATGTCTGGTTCGTCCTCCTAGACCCTTGTATGCCTGCACAGAAAGAGGACAAAGGAGACCCTGGCTCGAGCAGGGGACCCTCCGATGCCAAAGTCAGGCCTGGACTCGGGGTCTAAATGTATTGAAAGGTTTTTGGAAGGAATTTTTTCGTACCTCTCAAGGTGTCAGGGATCCTTCTTTTATAGCTGCTGGGGCCTTAGTCGCACAAGGATTTTCCTCCTGATATTGAGCGCGGGATCTTCTCCTGGTATCACGGAGATAGGATCGTGCCCATCTTGAGCCTTCATCCGATCCCGTGAGCTTCGGGGTCGGAGATCTTATCCCAAGATATCTGGGATGAGGCCCGACCTAGCGACGGTCGATCTGGCAAGGTGGTCCGCCCGACGCATGCCCGGAACGTTGATGAGTCGTCCGAACCGACTCAACCTTTGTCTCGGTTTAGCGAATCATGCCTCGGATTTGACACATCCTTCGGTGACCCGAGGCATTAAGTCCGAGTCTTCGGACTTGTATTTTTTGCCCCCAACAGTAAGCCCCCCCTACTCCGTGTGTTTCATATGACACCTAGGAGTAGCGAGTTTTGAGTCGGTTCATAACACAGTCCGAGACAGCAGGTGGTCATTTAATGCGTTCCATGCCGCCTCTGACGAGAGGCGGTTCGGTTCCTGACATCTCATGCGCCGTCAGCCGTCAAGTCGCTCATCCCGCCAATGAGGGTTGGACACGTAGCAAGGACATTATTACCGTCAGTCGACGAGCGCCACGTGTCGAGTGGGGGAATCGATGCAGGCGTCGAATCATTTCCTCATTAATTACTCCCGCCGTATGGCAACCTTATAAATTGGTGGGGGTCCCGCATTTTGAACTTCTATTGTCATTCCTACTTTTCATTCCCTTTGGAGCCTTTTCAGTCTTTCATCTTCTTCCTTTCCTCTCTCTTAACCGTCAGCGCTTCCTTCCGCCATTTCCGTTTTCCTTTCTCCCTCCGGTGAGTTTCTCCTTCCTCTTTATTAGATAATAATGGCGGATAGGGGTTCTCGAAGTCCCTAGGGGAGAGCTTCAGGATAAGAAGGCGAAGCGCAACGTTTTTGGAATGTTGCGGAATCGCCTTCCTTGCTGACGGAGATAGCAGTGGATGCCAACGCTGCGTTTCTATCTGAGAGAGTCACAGAAGCTCCGGCGGAGCGCCCTGCTTCCGTCGTTCCTTCTCGGGGTGGGTCGTCTCTATTAACCCGCCCGGGAAGGCCTAACTTGCCAAGGGACATGGAGGAAGATGAGGAGGAAGAAGATGAAATTTTAATCGCCGAAGGAACCCCTGATCCTGCTCCTGTTGGTGAATCGGCGCAGGCCGAGTCTGAAGAAGAAGGATCGGGGGAAGATTTAAGTGGTCCGGTTCCCTCAGTCTTGACTGAGACGGACTTGGACAGAATCCGAGTCGGGTATCATATTCCCGAATCGGTCATCACCTATCTCCCCCGTCCGAATGACTTGCCGGATCACCCTCCTGCGGGGCGATCGCGATTTACCAAGTGTCGATGCAATGCGGCTTGCGTCGGCCCCTTCAGCCATCGTCCGGGGAGTTTTGTCTCGCATACAGATTGCCCGGGCAGATAGTCCCGAATGGGTGGAGGAACTTACTCGGATGTGCGGTGTTGTGGGCCGAGATGGACCAGCCACCGCTTACATACGAATTTCTCCACCTGTATCAAGTGCGAGTAAATCCGAACTATCCCGGCTTCTCGTCTTCGCGGCTTGGCGAGGCGGAGGCGGTTCCACGATAACCGACCCTCCCACTTCCAACAAACATTGGAGAGAGCGTTGGTTTTGGGCATGTGGTTGCTGGGAAACGGATGAGTCCGGGTCCTGCGAGGCTCGTGTCCCTCGGGCGTTCCAAAGAGCAGGTGACTTGGGTCTTCTCTCCCCTTCCCCCCCCTTTTTTTTTTTTTTTTTTTTGTAATATTCTGAGTCTGACGAGCTTGTGTTTGGCAGATATTCCAAAGAAGCGGCCGAAGCTCGGCACCACTGCCTCGGCTCGGATCAAAGAGTTGAGGTCGTTGGATCCGAGGGACAGGTCTTGGAAGGTGCTTCTACAGCCGGAGCGCCTTCATCTTGCAGGTCTGGACTCGGAAGTTACAGGTAATTGAGAATGAATCTTCTGGATTTTCCGAATTTCCCCCAACTTACTTCGTCATAACTTATTCTCCCTTTTTTTTTTTTTTTTTACAGATCTGCCCGAAGCTCGTCCCAACCTCAGGATTGTCCCCGAACCGGAGATGACTGGAGCTCGTCCTGCCCTCAGGCCAGTCACGAAGTTGAAGGCCCCCCCGCGGTCAGTTCTTCTTTCGGAGCCTCGGCCGCCGAAGAGGCAAAAGGTGCTGCGGAAGGAGAAAGAGCCAGCGAGCTCTTCTGCCCCTTCCGTCGTCGTGATTCCCGACCCGGACGAAAGGGCGGAAGAGACGGCGTTTGCTGCTTCAGAGCCTCAGGCGGCACCTGACTCGGCACGCGTTGAGACGGCTGTGCCGAGTCGGGAAGAAGAGACCGGGGCCGCGTCCTCCAGGGGGGAGGGAGAGACGAGGACCGCGTCCTCCCGAGGGGAGGAGACGAACCAGGAGGGGCCGTCCATCATGCAGCAAGTGGTGTCGGGGATGGTTCCTTGGGCCCTGGCCCACGGGTGTGAAAGAGAGTTCGTGAAACTCTCCAACGCCCCGTCGTCGCAGACCGACAGCCCCGGATGCTTTTTGAACTCGCTCCTTGCTTGATCAAGGCCAAAGGAGCTATCCTCAACTCATCGGTTGCAGGCTTTCTGTCTGAGGCCGAAGGTCGACGCGAGGAGGCCGAGATCCGGGTCGGGTCCTGACAGGCGAGGCGGCCCTTGCCGGAAAGGCTGCGCAAGACGCGAGGCAGAGGCGGCTTCCTCCGAGAAGAGCCCTGACGAAGCAAAGGCGAGGTCGCTCGAGCACGCTCTACTCTCCAAAGTCAAGAAGAGAATCGGCGAGTTCTCAGTGCATGCTTCGTGCGCGGATGACTTAGCTCGGGCTAAGCTTGAGGCGGCGGAGCACATTCAGCAGGCCGTCGAGAAGACTCGGGAGGCCGAGAAGGCTAGGGACCAAGCCGTCCAAGCATTCCTCGAGTCGGCGGAGTTCGAGGATGAAAGGGACCGCTTGTTCCAAAGCGGATATCTGGAATGCGTCAAGGACATAAAGAAATCCTTCCCTGACCTTGACCTTTCAGAAATCGAGGGTGGAGCAGCCTCGGGATCCGAGAACCCGGACGCCACTGCTGAAGATACTGCTGGGGACGAGGCCGGTGCATGAGGACCGTTACCGGGGCCCTTGGACATATATATATATTTTTTGCTTTGATGTATTCGCTTGCTTTGTACTTACATATGTTTTGATGAATGAAAGAGAAATGCCTATCTTTACTTATTTGACTTGGCTTTATCCTTTCTTAGTTCAGAGTCTTTAATCGTTGAATATAGAACTAGGGATAGTAGACTTTGAGGTGTTCAGCGTTCCAAGGGTGAGGCAACGGCTGTCCGTTTAGGTCTTCTAGCTGATACGTTCCCGGTCTAATGGTGCCCGAGACGATGTAGGGTCCTTCCCAATTGGGTCCCAGTGTGCCCAACCCAAATTCCTTGGTGTTAGAAAACACTTTCCGAAGAACCATATCTCCCATTCGAAATCTTCTAATCCTAACTCGGGTATTGTAGAACCTAGCCACTTGTCGCTGCCGCGCCTCCGTGCGCAACCGTGCCACTTCTCTTTGTTCGTCCAGAAGGTCGAGTCCGAGTGCAAGGAGTTCTTCGTTTGCTTCTGCATTGAATGTGGTGATTCGAGCCGAAGGTAATCCGATTTCAACGGGAGTGACGGCTTCCGAGCCATAAGCTAGCGAAAACGGAGTCTCTCCTGTGGCTGTTCGAGCTGTAGTTCGGTAAGCCCAAAGAATTTTCGGGAGCTCTTCGGCCCATGCTCCTTTGGCCCGGCCAAGCTTGGTCCGAAGATGTTGCTTGATAATCTTATTAACCGCTTCAACTTGTCCGTTGGTTTGAGGATGATGAGGCGAAGAATAAACGTTTCTGATTCCGAGGTTGTCGCACATCCCGCGAAAGCTTCTATTATCAAATTGCCTTCCATTGTCTGTAACAAGTACTCCGAATCGGCAGATAATGTTTTTCCATACAAATTCGGTGATCTTCTACTCGGTTATTTTAGCTAATGGTTCTGCCTCGGCCCACTTCGTGAAATAGTCCACTGCTACCACAGCAAACTTGGTCTGACCTTTTCCCATAGGGAGCGGTCCTATGATGTCGACACCCCACTGTGCGAAAGGCCAGGGACCAGTCATCGGCGTCAGTGCTTCGGGTGCTTGCCTCGGAATTGCCGCGAACCGTTGGCATCGGTCGCATTTTTGGACGAGCTCGCGAGCGTCGTGTTGGATAGTGGGCCAGTAGTATCCCTGTCGTAGGACCTTGTAGGCGAGGGATCGCCCTCCAGAGTGGTTTCCGCAGATTCCTTCATGAATTTCCCGTAATACATAGTTTGCCTCGCTGGGTTTGAGGCAGCGCAGCAACGGGGCGTAGTAACCTTTCTTATAGAGGGTTCCGTTGAGTATGGTGTAACGGGAGGCTCGAATCTTAATTCGTCGAGCCTCGGCACGATCCTCGGGCAACTTTCCTTCGTCAAGGTATTGGCGGATTGGATCAATCCAGGATGGTTCCGAGTCGATTGTATTGACGGCCCCGCTAATTGGTTCATCTATACTTGGCTTGTCGACGTATTCGACAGGGACGGACCTGGGTATATCATCTTCATCGGCTGAGGCGAGCTTTGCTAATAGATCGGCTTTGCTGTTTTCCGTACGAGGGATCCGAGTGACACGACAGAGTTGAAATCCGTTGATAAGTTCTTTCGCTTTCTCCATGTATGTCCTTAGCTGGCCTTTCCGTGTCTGGTATACACCGGTAACTTGGTTAACGACCAACTGAGAGTCGCTGAAAACACTTAGGTGCGTGACCTCCATGCTAGCGGCGAGTCGGAGGCCGAGTAACAACGCTTCATATTCCGCCGTATTGTTCGACGCTTGGAATCCAAGTCGTAAGGCATACTGTATATAGGTGTGATCCGGGGTTTCCAGCACAACCCCAGCCCCACTGGCCTTCGAGTTGGAAGAACCGTCGACATACGATTCCACGGGATAGGGCAAGGGGGAGCGGTTGAGGTCGGAACTGCACCGTCCTTCGGAGTATCATTTACTGAAAGTTCGGTTGAAGACGTTCCCTCGGCGATAAAATCAGCTACGGCTTGCCCTTTGATTGCTACCTTTGGTCGGTATTGAATATCAAACTCACTCAGCTCGATAGCCCATTTGGTGAGTCGCCCGGAAGCTTCTGGTTTCTGCAGTACCTGGCGAAGCGGGAGGTCGGTCATTACAATGATGGTGTGGGCATGGAAATACGGCCTAAGTCGCCGAGAGGAAGTTATTAAAGCCAAGGTCACTTTTTCCAAGCTTGGGTATCTCGTTTCTGCTGGCAATAACGCTTTGCTGACGTAGTAAACCGGCAGTTGCTTTCCTTCGGATTCTCGTATCAAAGCCGAGCTAACCGCTGCCTCGGATACAGCTAGGTAGAGGAGCAACGACTCCCCCGGTTCGGGTTTTGATAAGAGAGGTGCAGAACCGAGATATGATTTTAATTGCTGGAATGCTGCTTCACACTCTTCCGTCCAATCCATCGCTTGTCCTCCTTTCAATTGTTTGAAGAAAGGGAGACACTTATCCGTTGCTCTGGACATGAACCGATTAAGTGCTGCGACTCGTCCGATCAACCTTTGGACGTCCTTAATGGTTTTGGGGGATTCCATATCAATCAGAGCCTTTATCTTCTCAGGGTTTGCCTCTATTCCTCGCTGACTGACCAAGAAACCGAGGAATTTACCGGAGCCTACTCGAAAAGCACATTTACTTGGATTTAGCTTCATCCGGAACTTCCGTAGGATTAGAAACATTTCTTCCAAATTATTCACATGATCTGCCGCGTGTATGCTTTTGACGAGCATGTCGTCGATGTATACTTCCATGGTTCGGCCTATAAGCCGAGCAAAGATTTTGTTAACTAACCTTTAATAAGTTGCGCCGGCATTCTTCAGACCAAATGGCATCACTCGGTAACAATAAAGGCCTTTGTCGGTGACAAAGGTCGTTTTTGATTTATCTGTTTGATGCATTACAATTTGATTATATCCTGAATATGCATCCATGAAGCTAAGGAGCTCATGTCCGGCTGTACTATCTACTAGCTGGTCTATCCTCGGAAGCGGAAAGCTATCCTTGGGGCAGGCTTTATTTAAGTCGATATAGTCAATACAGACTCGCCACTTCCCGTTGGATTTCTTTACAAGCACGACATTCGCGACCCACTCTGGATAGTGTATTTCTTCTATGAAATTAGCCTGGAGGAGTTTGTTGACTTCTTCTTCGATGATAGCGTATCGTTCGGGGCCGAGCGGTCGCCGCTTGTCGGATCGGTCGATATGACGGATCGATGTTAAGTCGGTGAGTCACCACGGAGAAGGGTCGATCCCGGGCATATCTTCATGACCCCAGGCAAAGACGTCGTACCTACGGAGCAGGGCTATCGGCTTTTCTTTCAAAGGGGACTGCAGAGACGAGCCAATTAGTTACTGTCTTGGATCCATCTGTCTCGACCAAGGGGACCGAGACAAGATCTTCGACGGCTGTCCTCGTTCATAATTCTCGCCCGAGGGTCCAACGATTCGATTGTTAATATGTTGGTCGAACTTTTGTCGGCGGCTCCTTTTACGGCTATCATGTAACATCGCCTCGCATCTTGCTGGTCTCCTTTGACAATTTCGACTCCCGACTCGGTCGGGAATTTCATTGAAAGATGGTATGTGGATACCACGGCCTGGAGGAGACTCAATGAAGGTCGGCCGAGTATTGCATTGTATACTGAGGGTTGATCGACGACCAGGAAGTCAACCATCATCGTCGTCTGATGTGGGGCATTGCCAGCAGTGAGTGGTAACGAGACAGTCCCTTCGGGCAAGACTTGTCCTCCGGAAAAACCGATCAATGGGGTCCGAACCGGGCGTAACGTGGATCGTTCGATCCCCATTTTGTCGAACGCCCCAGTAAACAATACGTCTGCAGATGATCCTGTATCGACGAGTATTCGGAACACCTTTCGGTTAGCGATCGCCAAGGAGACGATCAACGCATCATCGTGGGGGTGATGGATACCTCGGGCGTCTTCCTCAGTGAACGATATGCAATATCTTTCTCTTTTCTTTTCCTTTGATGGCCGATCTATAATCATGAGCTCGGACTGAGGCTGACTAAGTTTTCGTGCATGATTCCTTCGCGCGTTGTTTGAGTCGCCCCCACATTGTGGACCGCCGATAATCGTCCGGATTTCTTCCATAGGCTGACTCTCGGTCGGGCGCGCCTCAGCTGCCCCAGCTTTGACCATATGTTCTCTGAGTCGGCCGTCTTTTATGAGTCGTTCGATCTCTTCTTTTAAGTGACGGCAATCACTTGTGTTATGCCCGTGATCGCGGTGATAATGGCAGTACTTATCCTTGTCCCGCCGATTAGGATTACTCCTGAGCTTACTGGGCCAGCTAACAAAGCCTTCATTTTTTATTTCCATCAGTACCTCTTCCCGAGTCTTATTCAGGGGAGTATATGTGGAAAATTTTCGATCCGGCCGTTTTCCTGACCTTCGCTCGTCACGCGCTTGATCCTCTTTACGTTTCCTTCCTCCGGCCGAGTCGGCTTCTTTTTTGGCCGACTCTTTGGCCGAGGTTTTAGTTTCACGCAGGATTCGCGCTTCCTCGGCGTTGGCATATTTATCGGATCGTGCCATAAACTCTGCCAGAGTATCAGGCGGAGTTTTGTCTAGAGATGCCAGGAATGGCTTATCCCTAACTCCTTGCATGAGCGCATTGAGGGCCGTTTCTTCCGAATGTTTTCGAACCTGAAGGGATTCGAAATTAAAACGCTTGATATAATCTTTCAATAGCTCTCCCTGCTTTTGAACTACGTTGTTCAAATGTGCAGGGGGCTTCAATTTCTTCTTTCCGCCGATGAAGTTGGTGAGGAAGGCGTCGCTCAGCTCAGCGAATGAACTGACGGACTTTGGTTTCAACTGTTTGAACCACAGTCGAGCTACATCGGTCAATGTAAGAGAAAAGGCCCGACACATTACTGCGTCCGAGGCATCGTGGAGCTCCATATAGGTTCTGAAGCATTCGATGTGCTCCGTTGGGTCGGTCTTGCCGGTGAAAGGAGTGATTTGAGGCAATCGAAACCTCTCGGGCAACCGGGCCTTCAGTACCGAGTCCACAAAGGGGGACGCCTTCGCTTCGGACCCGGTTGGATACACATTCCGGCCGTGCTTTATGTCCGCCATCTCTTTCGCCATTTCTTCCCGCACTTCTCTTTTGAATTTTTGAATATCGGCTTTCCAAGGTTCATCGCTCTCTGCCGTGCCTTCCATGGACGGCCGATTGCGCCTTCTTCGTTCTATCTCGTGCCGAAGATCAGTCGGGGGGAGGGAAGCGTTGGCTGACTGCGCTGGAGATGGTTCTGATCCGCCTTGGGGTTGGCTCGGCCGGAAAGACTGCGGCGCGGAAGGTTGAGGATCAACCGCCGCCGTCGGTACGTGCGCTGTCTCCCCTTGAGGATGCGGGAGTGGCTGCATTTGCTGCTGATACATTCGTTCCAGCATCTGCTTCATCATATTCATATCGGAGCGGATTTCTTGAACCTCCTTGTCCAACCGCCCCTCGTCGCGACCCCGCTGATTGTTGCTCGTTCCGGTCGCCCCTCGTCGGCGGTTGTTAGGCGGGTTCTGGGCTGCGGGGACCGCGATTGGTCCCGCTGGCCCTGTAATCGCATTCTCATTCAAATCTTCTTCTGGGACCGTCCTTCTAGTCATCACCATTGAAATCAGTATAGAGATACGAGATGGCTTTTTGTACGGTTCCCACAGACGGCGCCAAACTGTTGATGCAAATGTCTGGTTCGTCCTCCTAGACCCTTGTACGCCTGCACAGAAAGAGGACAAAGGAGACCCTGGCTCGAGCAGGGGACCCTCCGATGCCAAAGTCAGGCCTGGACTCTGGGTCTAAATGTATTGAAAGGTTTTTTTTGAAGGAGTTTTTTCGTACCTCTCAAGGTGTCAGGGATCCTTCTTTTATAGCTGCTGGGGCCTTAGTCGCACAAGGATTTTCCTCCTGATATTGAGCGCGGGATCTTCTCCTGGTATCACGGAGATAGGATCGTGCCCATCTTGAGCCTTCATCCGATCCCGTGAGCTTCGGGGTCGGAGATCTTATCCCAAGATATCCGGGATGAGGCCCGACCTAGCGACGGTCGATCTGGCAAGGTGGTCCGCCCGACGCATGCCCGGAACGCTGATGAGTCGTCCGAACCGACTCAACCTTTGTCTCGGTTTAGCGAATCATGCCTCGGATTTGACACATCTTTCGGTGACTCGAGGCATTAAGTCCGAGTCTTCGGACTTGTATTTTTTGCCCCCAACAAAAAGTATGATAGTCTACAGTATTTTCGAAGGAAGGTCGCCTCAACTCCCATTGGTTGTAACCGCAGGGCGGGCTCACCCATCTTTTAACCGAAACGTCTATCCTTTCCTGCATTCATGATCAACGTATGGGATGCCGGATTCCCATGATATGTAATTCCGTGCTTTGGCAAAGTACTGCCAGAAATAAAAGAACAAGGCTTCAAGATTACATTGTATAGTTCGCAAATGAGGAAGATCCGTGCCATTCATCTGGTGGGCCCCACAGGGAATATGCCCTAGCCTAAAGAATAGGCTTGTCTAGTTGTCTACACATCAGGTAGTCCATTGCACCTAGAAATGGGTAGTCCGCTTTGGAAATATCAATGAGACCAGACGGGGCGAGTTGTTCAAAGCCTAGGCAGTAGGCACGCCCCACCGAATGAAGTTCCTGCAGTCGAAAGCTAGGTGAGGCCCACCATGATTTTTGTGAGATATCCACCGTCCATCCATTTCTCCAACTCATATTAGGACATATGCCAAAAAATGAGTTGGATCCAAAACTCAAGTGGGCCACATGACAGGGAAGGGGGAGGGAAATGCCTACTGTTGAAATCTTCCAGGGTCCACCTTGATGTGTACCTTGATGTGTATGTGTCATCTAAACCATTCAAAAGGTCATTCTTACTGGGATGAATTAAAAACACAAAGTTAACAGCGTGATACAAAACTTCCGTGGCCCCAAGAATGTTTCAACAGTGGACGTTCAATAACCACATTTTCGTGTAGTGCCTCATGGTTAGTCTATTACCCTAACATGAGTTGACAGAACGGATGAATTTCTCACATGTATCAAAGGGGCCCCACCTAGCTTTCGAACGCAGGAAGTTTCTGCCGGTTGGGTGCAGCAGGCAATCCGTGTACTTTTATAGTATTGAGTACACGATGTTGGGCCCACTGTGAATGTATGTGGTTTATCCATGCCGTTCATCCATTTTTACCGCTCATTTTATGAGTGTAACTCAAAATTGAAGCATGTTCAAAGCTCAAGTAAACCATACCACAGGAAGAATCAGCATCATTATATGCAGTGTGTGATGACGTGGTCTAATTAGATTGCACCGAGCAGGATATTCCAGCATGTGGCAAGCAGAAGATCCGGATTCCGGAATTAAAGAGTAATTGCCAACTGTACGACCTCTTATGGCCATCAACCTTTTGAAGCCCACTGGCTCTTGGAATAAGCCCCAGCTGTACGGCCCCATTTCTCAGGTCGAAAATGCCCCTGCTTTCTTTCCGGAAGCAGATCGCCTGGTGCTCGAAGACGAGCGCTGACGCTCCTCGAACTCCGAGTTGTACGAACGGTTCAAAAAGATTTCAAAGTTACATGGCCCCACAGTTATGTATTTATTATATCCACAACGTTCATCCATATTTTGAGATCATTTCAGAGTATTATCAAAAAGAAAAAATCATATCCAAACCAAAGAGAGCAGCGGAAAAATTGATTTTCACCGTTAAAAATTTTGTAGGGCCCACCATAACATTTATTTTCCATCCAATCCATTCATAAGGTCACAAAGACCTAGATGAAGAGGAAAAACAAATTTCGTAATGATCCAAAACTTCTTCACCCCTAAAAGGGTTTAAATGGTAGACGTCCAATCCTCAACTGCCTTTTACAGTGTGGTCCACTTGATAGCCAGATCTGTTTTATTTTCCGTCACAAGACTTAATACGAGTTCGCCAAATAGATGGATGGTTTGGATATAACATATACCTCATAACAGGACCCACAAAAAGCAGTGGGGATTACAACTGGGAAGGAAAAAAAATGGCCGGCTAGTTGGTCGACCGGGATGGCTATAACTTTTTTCTCACATACATATTTATATAAATATGTATATATAAGCACATAGACAAATTTTCTCAACTTTTTTTCATTTATTTCTTTATTCAATTATCAAGAATATCTTCTAAACAAAAATTAGTTACTCGACGTACCATATACGATTTTGGGGTAGGAGAAGCTACTTTATCTAACCAACTTAATTATTTTCCAAGATTCCATCAGGTTGATAGTCGAAAATCCATTTCATTCACTTCACGATAATCGCTGAAAATGACCATGAAGGAGAATTTCCTTTCATTTCACGGTCATTTGCATGCATTTCATGGTCAATTCCCTTCACTTCACGGTCATTTCTATGCATTTCACGGTCAATTCGCTTTACTTCACGGTCATTTCCATGCATTTTACGGCCAATTCCCTTCACTTCACGGTCATTTCTATGCATTTCACGGTCATTTCCCTACACTTCACGATCATTTCGATGGATTTCACAGTCAATTCCAGTGATTCCGTTTTGATTCACGGTCATCTCCATGCATTTCACAGTCAATTCCCTTCACTTCGCGGTCATTTTCATGCATGTCACGGTCAATTCACTTCACTTCACGGTCATTTCCATGCATTTCACGGTCAATCCCGGCAATTCTGTTTTGATTCACGGTTATTTCCATGCATTTCACAGTCAATTCCCTTCACTTCGCGGTCATTTCCATGCATTTCACAGTCAATTCGCTTCACTTCATGGTCATTTCCTGCATTTCACGGTCAATCTCGGCGATTCCGTTTTGATTCACGGTCATTTCCATGCATTTCACAGTCAATTCCCTTCACTTCACGGTCATTTCCATGCATTTCACGGTCAATTCGCTTCACTTCACGGTCATTTCCATGCATTTCACGGTCAATCCCGGCGATTCCATTTTGATTCACGGTCATTTTCATGCATTTCACAGTCAATTCCCTTCACTTCACAGTCATTTCCATGCATTTCACGGTCAATTCGCTTCACTTCACGGTCATTTCCAAGCATTTCACGGTCAATCCTGGTGATTCCGTTTTGATTCACGGTCATTTCCATGCATTTCACAGTCAATTCCCTTCATTTCACAGTCATTTCCAAGCATTTCACGGTCATTTCCATGCATTTCACAGTTAATCCCGGCGATTTTGTTTTGATTCACGGTCATTTCCATGCATTTCACGATCAATTCCCTTCACTTCACAATCATTTCCATGCATTTCACGGTCATTTCCCTACACTTCACGGTCATTTCCATGCATTTCATGGTCAATCCCGGCGATTCCATTTTGATTCACGGTCATTTCCATGCATTTCAGGGTCAATTCCCTTCACTTCATGGTCATTTCCATGCATTTCATGGTCAATTCGCTTCACTTCACGGTCATTTCCATGCATTTCACAGTCAATCTCGGCGATTATGTTTTGATTCACGGTCATTTCCATGCATTTCACAGTCAATTCCCTTCACTTCGCGGTCATTTCACCGTCAATTCGCTTCACTTCACGGTCATTTCCATGCATTTCATGGTCAATCCCGGTGATTTCATTTTGATTCACGGTCATTTCCATACATTTCCCGGTCAATTCCCTTCACGGTCATTTCCACGCATTTCATGGTCAATTTGCTTTACTTCACGGTCATTTCCATGCATTTCATGGTCATTCCCTGCGATTTCGTGTTGATTCACGGTCATTTCTACGCATTTCACGGTCAATTCCCTTCACTTCATGGTCATTTCCACACATTTCATGGTCAATTTGCTTCACTTCACGGTCATTTCCATGCATTTCACGGTCATTCCCGGCGATTCTGTGTTGATTCACGGTCATTTCCACGCATTTCACTGTCAATTCCCTTCACTTCACGGTCATTTCCACACATTTCACGGTCAATTCGCTTCACTTCACGGTCATTTCCATGCATTTCATGGTCATTCCGCGCGATTTCATGTTGATTCACGGTCATTTCCACGCATTTCACGGTCATTTCCAGGCATTTCACAGTCTTTTCCCTTCACTTCACGATCATTTCCATGCATTTCACGGTCATTCCAAACAATTCCGTGTTGATTCATGGTCATTTCCATGCATTTCACGGTCAATTCCCTTCACTTCACGGTCATTTCCACGCATTTCACGGTCAATTCGCATCATTTCACGGTCATTTCCAAGCATTTCACGGTCATTCCCGACGATTTCGTGTTGATTCACAGTCATTTTCATTCATTTCACGGTCAATTCCCTTCACTTCACGGTCATTTTCACGCATTTCACAGTCAATTCCCTTCACTTCACGGTCATTTCCATGCATTTCACGGAAATGACCATGAATCAACACGGAATTGCCAGGAATGACCGTTAAATGCATAGAAATGACTGTGAAGTGAAGCGAATTGACCGTGAAATGTGTGGAAATGACCATGAATCAACACGGAATCGCCAAGAATGACTGTGAAATGCATGGAAATGATCGTGAAGTGAAGCGAATTGACCGTGAAATGTATGACAATGACCGTAAAATGCGTGGAAATGACCGTGAAGTGAAGGGACTTGACCGTGAAATGTGTGAAAATAACCGTGAATCAACACGGAATCACCGAAAATGACCGTGAAATGCATGGAAATGACCATGAAGTGAAGCGAATTGACCGTGAAATGCGTGAAAATGACCGTGAAGTGAAGGGAATTGACCATGAAATGCATGGAAATGACCATGAATCAACACGGAATCGTCGGGAATGACCATGAAATGCATGGAAATGACCGTGAAGTGAAGTGAATTGACCGTGAAATGCGTGGAAATGACCGTGAAGTGAAGGAAATTGACTGTGAAATGCGTGAAAATGACCATGAATCAACACGGAATCACCGGGAATGACCGTAAAATGCATGGAAATGACCGTGAAGTGAAGGGAATTGACCGTGAAATGTATGGAAATGATTGTGAATCAACATGGAATTACCGGGAATGACCGTGAAATGCATGAAAATGACTGTGAAGTGAAGCGAATTGACCATGAAATGCGGGAAATGACCATGAAGTGAAGGGAATTGGCCGTGAAATGCGTGGAAATGACTGTGAATCAACACGAAATCGTCGGGAATGACCGTGAAATACATGGAAATGACCGTAAAGTGAAGCATATTGACCGTGAAATGCATGGAAATGACCGTGAAGTGAAGGGAATTGACAGTGAAATACGTGGAAATGACCGTGAATCAACACGAAATCGCCAGGAATGACCGTGAAATGCATGGAAATGATCATGAAGTGAAGCGAATTGACCATGAAATGCGTGGAAATGACTATGAAGTGAAGGGAATTGACCGTGAAATGCATGGAAATGACTGTGAATCAACACGGAATCGCCGGGAACGACCTTGAAATGCATAGAAATGACCGTGAAGTCAAGCGAATTGACCGTGAAATGCATGAAAATGACCGTGAAGTAAAGGGAATTGGCCGTGAAATGTGTGGAAATGACTATGAATTAACACGAAATCGTTGGGAATGACCGTCAAATGCATGAAAATGACCGTGAAGTGAAGCAAATTGATCGTGAAGTGAAGGGAATTGACCGTGAAGTTTAGGGAATTAACGGTGAAATGCATGGAAATGACCATGAATAAACACGGAACCGCCGGGAATGAGCGTGAAATGCATGGAAATGACCGTGAAGTGAAGCAAATTGACCGTGAAATGCGTGGAAATGACTGTGAAGTGAAGGGAATTGACTGTGAAATGCGTGGAAATGACCGTGAATCAACACGGAATCGTAGGGAATGACCGTGAAATGCATGGAAATGACCATGAAGTGAAGCGAATTGACCGTGAAATGCGTGGAAATGATCGTGAAGTGAAGGGAATTGACTGTGAAATGCATAGAAATGACCATGAATCAACACAAAATTGCCGGGAATGGCCATGAAATGCATGGAAATGACTGTGAACTGATGCGAATTGACCGTGAAATGCGTGGAAATGACCGTGAATCAACACAGAATCACCGGGAATGACCATGAAATGCATGGAAATGATTATGAAGTGAAGCGAATTTACTGTGAAGTGAAGGGAATTGACCATGAAATGCATGGAATTGACCATGAAGTGAAGCGAATTGACCGTGAAATGAATGGAATTGATCAAGAAGTGAAGCGAATTGACCGTGAAAGTGAAGGGAATTGACCGTGAAATGCATGGAATTGACTGTGAAATGAAATGAATGAAATTGACTGCAAACTGATTGAAATTGACCGCAAAGTGAATGAAATGAATTTTCAACCATCGACCTAATGGAATCTTGGAAAATAAGTAGGTTGGTTAGCTAAAGTAGCATCTCCTACCCCAAAATCCTATATGGTACGTCAAGTAACTCATTCTGGTTTAAGAGATATGTTTATTAAATGAATAAAGAAAGAAATGAATACAAAGAGAGAAAAGAAATTTTATATGCTTATATATACATATTTATATAAATATGTATTAGAGAAAAATGTAGGAAAGAAAAAGTTCTACTTGTAAAGAAAAAAAAAAAAAAAAAAAAAGTTACATAGGTGGAACAGTGAGTTGGGGTCGACCGGGTTAGTGGGATAGTGATTCGCGGTTGACCCCATCTCGTTGTCCACCCTTTTGCAATCGGTGTGTGATGGCTACGGTTATAGCTGCGGTTATAGCTACGGTTATAATCCGTAGCTAAAGGGAGCCCAAGCTTTCAAATAGCCATAATGGAGGGGGATTTTCGACCTGAGAAATGGGGCCGTACAGCTGGGGCTTATTTTTTTGGAAATGGGCCATAAATGGGTGGTACGGTAGGAAATTTCTCCGCATGAAATAATGGGAATAATGATTTCCACAGTTGAAACCTTTATAGGGCCACATTGATGTTTATTTGCCATCCAACCTGAGCATAAGATCACAAGGACATATATAAAAGGAAACAACAAATATCAGCTTGATCCAAAACTTCTATAGCCCTCAAAATTTTTTCAATATTTTCAATGTTAAACGTTCAATTCACACTGTTTCCTGTGGTGTGGTCCACTTGAGCTTTGGATATACTTCATTTTTTTCTCAAGCCCTTAAATTATCTGTTAAAATGGATGTACGGAGTGGATAAAATTCATAATCACTGTGGGCCCACAGAGTTTACTCAGTACGCAATCCACTTCCCATTCCAACACACTTGAACAAGTTATGACACAAGATCTACCGTTGTGATCTGCTTTCCTTTCGACCTGGACGAACCTAAGTGTTCATCTGATGAGGTGGCACCTGTAGGGACGGAAACTCACCCTTCATCAAGTTTAAAGGCGAGTCTCAGCTGAGTCGACTCAAGTGTATTCCCAAGTTTACCGTATCAAAATAAGAAGGCACCATCGGCCAACCCCACGCAGAACTCCACAAGCAGCCACACCTTCCACTACATATCACGTGTTTGGTCCATTTGAGCCGTGCATTAGTGAATGTGGACGTTAGGCTAGTTTTTTAAGCTGTCCGTTGCTTTCATACATATGCACCCCACCTAATAAGTTGACCCCATCTGACTTTTCGATACACTGGGTGCCCACCTGATGCACGGGCTGGATTTCACCTGATGCACGGGTTGGATTTCTCGTGGGCTGAGCAAAGATTAGGGGTAACGTGTCAACAGTCCATCAATTGATCTGCACTGTCCGTTGTGTAGAGTTATCGCTTCCTGGCCTACCACACGAAATCACATTGATCGGATATTCTTATGTATCTGAAAGTTAGCCCCTTCTTGTTATCACCCATGTACATGGATGAAAAGGTTACGATTGTTTGATAAGGTGATTCCTCGTAACCACAATCAATCCATGATTGGACCCATCTAATGGATGGTCAAGATTTTTGGTTGTACCACCCTTTTTCCATAACCAGTTCTGACCATCCTGTTTATAGGCCATTCACTGGCTGGTTAGGATTGTATGATTAATATGGGCTTTTGCTCACGAACCCATTAAAAGTGGGATTGACCAAATAAACAGGCTAGATCAATTGAAAACTGGGATGGATCAAATAAACAGTCTAGATCAATTGATTGGACTGTCCGTGCATCCCTATCAAACCAGGGAACACTCCATTTCAGAAAGAAAACAATGAAGGGGAGAAATGCCCCGGTGCTCTCAGAGCAGTGTAAGTAATAGTGCTCCTGCCTCCTAGTGGCATGCATCATTTGGACACTGCAATCAATCGATCTGAACTGTCTATCCACTCCAAACCACATTTTATGGACTACCATGCAAAAATCGCACTGACCACATGATTCAATCCATACTTGATTTGCTCTTATTTTCACTAGCCTTTTCCAAGCCATCGATGGATGGTTATCATTGCCTAAAAAAAATTAATTTTTAAAAATCACAAGCAATCCATGATGTGCCCCATTTTCTTCTCTTTCATTTTTCTTTTTGGTGACTGGACCTATTTTTGTGTAGACAATTACATAGATCAAATTGTTGATTGGACCTATTTTTGTGTAGACAATTCTGACCGTCCATATTAGAGTCCATCAATCAAATAGTTAATATTTGTCACATTACTGTGACGTTGTCATGGTCGCCTATGAAATGTGTGTTGGATATAATGAACGGTTCTGGATCAGTGTATTGGACTTAGTGTCCCAATGCAACTAGGAGGAACTATGACTTACAGCCCTCTGACATCATTGGAGCATTTTTTATGAATTTGATAACATATTTATAAGCTAATTACATGGTATAAGCTACAGAAGGAAAGGAAATTTACTAGTAGGATTGATACAAATAGAGGAAATATAATACAACCAACTTGTTGGATATCAGAGAAGGTTGTGCGTCTGGCTTTGACTTCCTTTGGTGCGGCCTCGGAACGGATCGACCCAGTCCTTGTCTTCACTGGCAGCCCGGTCCCACCGCTTCTGGAAAATCCCCAGCTCAGATGCCGACTGCTTCCGGATCTGCCCGACGAAATCCAAACATAAAGAACTCCCAATGAAAGGACAAACGCCCAACTCAACATGCATGCTTGGGGAAAATATGAGGCTTATTTGGATCTTGGAAACCTCATTCAAGAAATGGATTTCCATCCCTGGTTTTTAAAAGTGTGGAAACGGTTGTCCATGAAAATTGATCCGTTGCATTTGGATGACACCTCTTGGACGAAGGAGCACATACAGAAGAGTTGAGCAGTTGCATATGTAGACGCCCCCCAAGACAGAAACCAACCTCGCTTAATCTGGATTGGGACTGAAACCGACTCCGAGAATACCCAAATCTCATCTCAAAGTTAGCTTGAAGACCTACTACAAACTATGTTGATTGAGTACCTTCAATCTGTTGCTGAAACATGGGATTTTGATTGAATTGATCAGACTGTCAACCAATTCGAGAAAATCCTGAAAATAGGAGTTTACTCTATGGACACTTTTGGGCATGTTCCATTCGATCGAACATGTGATGTCCATCGATCGAAGGTCATCAATCGGAGTTGATCAATCGACGATTCAATCGATAGTGCGCGCAACTTCTGCATAAGCACGTTGATTTGTTAATACAGGATTATGGTAGTTCTAAGAGTGCAAACGCAAATGGGTTTTGAAGGGAGAAAACTAGGGTTTTGTTTTCAGATCTATAAGTTGATTTCATTTCTTATAACTTTCTGTTTTATAGTTAGATTGTTTGTCGCTTGGGGTTGTGGTTTTTTCCCGCAAGGGTTTTTCTATGTAAAATCTGCGTTCACTATGATTGCTTGAATTTTTCATTTCTCTATTACGTGTGTGATTCATTCTAAGGTTGCTCCCCCGCCAAATCTGTGGCGGCTGCGCACAAGTAGTATCCGAGAGGAGGCTATACGTTGGGTTTTTAAAATTGAATCTGAGACATGGAATTAAAGGGTTCAAATGTGAAGTTTGAGACAGAAAAGTTTACAGGTAAAAACAACTTCGAATTATGGAGGTTGAATATGAAAGCCCTCCTAATTCAACAAGGGGAGTTAAAGATATTCCTTGGTAAAGCGAAACGTCCTGAATCAATAAAGGAAGAGGATTAGAATGAACTTGATTAGAGGACGATTAACACTATTCAATTGTTCTTGGCCGATGAAGTCCTTTATAACATCATCAATTAGATGACTACCGCGGGCCTATGGGCGAAGTTGGGAGTACATCTACATGACGAAGTCACTCTCCAATCGTCTATATCTGAAGAGACAGTTGTATACTTTGAAGATGGCGGAAAGGTCAAAACTCTATGTACACATCAACATCTTCAACAGACTAATTTATAAACTTACAAGTGTCGATATAAAGATTGATGAATAAGACAAAACCCTAATTTTGTTGATGTCCATTTCGGATTCCTACAAGAATCTGGTAGATACTCTATGCCATGGTAGGGATACCTTGAACATTTATACTGTTATTTTGGCCCTTCAGTCAAAACAACAAAGAAGAATAATAGTGGGGAAGGCACTTCTATGGGTGCACTAGTTGCTAAGGGGAGATCGTTTGAGCAAGAGAATGTGAAATCGCGATCGAGGTTTAAGTCAAAGGGCAAAGGAAAGTTGAAGTATTGAAATTGTGACAGGATCGAACATATGAAGAAGAATTGTACAAATCTCAAAACCCAGAATGATGATAATTCAGATACTTCAGCAAAGGAGGCCAATTCAACGGAATCCAGCGAAGAAACAACCGGTTGTGATGTATTGTCTATTTCCAAGGTCGGAAACTTGTATAACGAGTGGATTCTGGATATGGGGGCGTCGTATCACATGGGTCTTTATCAGAGTTGGTTCGCCACGTATACTGAGTATGACGGTGGCCGGTTCTTATGGGCAACAATCATGCCTATAAGATGATTGGAATTGGATCAGTTCATATAAGAATGTTTGATGGGGTAGAATGTACTCTAACCGATGTGAGGCATGTTCTGGACCTAAAGAAAAATATGATATCTCTGAAAGCTCTTGATGTACTCAGGTGCAAGTTCTCTTGCTACGATGGTGTTTTAAAAGTTTCAAAATGGGCACTCACTGTTATGAAGGCACAGAGGAACGGAAACATTAGCCAGTGGTGACTCCAAGTCAATCATACTATCTATTGAGTCAGCACCACACCATCCATGCTCAACAAGAGTGCGAGAGTGCCCCACAAGGGTGAGAGCGTCCACAGCATGAAAGCCAAATCCTATAACAAGTGGGTTCTAAAATATGCTCTCTTCTTAAAACAACTCATATATGGTGGTGGGTTGCACATGTTGGAGTAGGTTGCAGTTAGGGATGTGGAGTAGACATTAAAAGAATGAGAACTACGATTAATTAAAGGGTCCTGATACATCCAAACCGCATATTATCCCAATGCACTAGTTCATACTTCATACACAAAGGATAGTGATACCTCAAAAAATCTCCCACAGACTGAAAGGTCCTAGCCTTCAATCAGTTTACCATAAATAAGCAGTCAGGGAGAACAAAGCAACAGCCTAACAAAAGGCCATAGATTGGATAGCTTCATCTAATCTCGAAAAATTACGGGTGTCCCCCAGCTATGGTGGAATCCATTGGATGGTGTGGATTCCCCAAACTTGGTCCCCATTTTGTATTGACTGGGCATTAGGAAACTACAGATCCTGATGCATCAGGACCCGATAATTCTTCGAACTTCAGAAGTTATTGCAGGTTGCCAAACCATGTAGAACAATGCAGGAGGAAATGATCATAGTTTTATCAGTCTCACCTCTGAGCGCAAGTCGAGTGCTGGCCTGCGTAGTCTCTGCAGATCAAGAATGAAAATCTTAAGATGACAATTCTTCGAGGTTAAATGACAATCTATTCATACTTGATGTGATGTATACCTGTGCAGTGTCTACAGAAGGCTGTATGACTTTGGATGCCTGCTCATGAATGTTAAATTTTAAAATAAAAAATAAAAAATAAAAAAAACATTTTAAGATAGAAGCAAGGAAACAGTAATGTAAAATAACTGGAATAGAGAATAGAGGGGTTAATTGAGTAATTCAAAATGCATGAAGACCTTTTAAAGTTTTTTCTTTATCCCCTTTCAACCAACCATAATTTTTCATCAACGATTCTTGAAAATTCCAAATAAGTCCCATTTTTTATGCCTACTGAGACAGAATCTCTTACAATTGTTTTGGAAATGGCATGGAAACATGCATTAGGCTGCTTCTGGGAGCACAATTGAATTGAGTACATTCACATAATCACCTGGTCATGACCAAAACGAATGTTCACAGATATTCATAACCAGCAGCAGCACTAAAATTGTGCTTGCATTTCTTTCATGTCCAGCTTGAAAGCAACCTAATCTCAATTTGGAGCCTCCAAACGCTAAAAATGAATGCCAAGGAAATCACAACCTGGTTACTTCCACTTTTAGCAGAGTGATAACTACTGCAGTTCAATTCGATACTGCATGCAAATGCATGAAGGATCCAATATCATATCTCACCATGAATTTGGATCCATCCCTCCCTCTTTGGGAGAGAGAAAAGGCAAATCTGGCATTTTTAACTTGTTCTAACATCTGTATCTATTTACATACTGTGAAAGGAAAATGCAATTGGAAACTATTCTCAAACTTCCTAAGACAAAAGCACTACATAGACTGTGAAAAGAAAAGATCTTCAGTCATTGGTTCTGCTATATCTAAGCGAACACGCTGGTGACAGTTTCTCCTAATTTGACAATATGCTAGAATGATTTTGGGAAGGTGCGCAAATCCGATGTTTGCAAAAGAAGAAAGCCCATTCCCTACTGCGCAGATTTTTTCCCCTTCCCAACTACCACGCTGTAGTCACTGTGTTCATGTTTACGCACAAGAAAAACAAGCTCAATGGAAATTTGGGTATATCCATTCCACCCAATCGGAATTTCAGAATTCCCGACCACACCCCTAACCAGACACCTTGAAGGATGTGCAATTCCCATCTCTATAACTTTAATTGCAAATGTAAATGCTGCACCCATGATGAAACTATGCAACTTAAATTGAACAAATAACTCGGTGCAAGAGAAAGAAAGCGTGTTAATCAAGTCAGCATAAGAGTCTAGAAGCAAAAATACCCGCAGGTAAAAGACAGCACCTTCTGCCTACTAACAGTAGCAAACAAATCAAAAAGTATAAACTGCAGCATAAGCCAACTTACAAACTAATTAACCTTTTTTCCTGATGATCCACCCAAAGTCTGTATTCCTTGATGGAAGATAAATTCACTATCAATGACGCCCACCTTCTTTCTCCGGTCACCCTAAAATAACAAAGGCATGAAGAGACATATGAACTTCAAAAGATGATGATACAAAAAACAGTAAAGAGGATTAATCTATTTATATAGATTGATTATATGTTAAACCAAAATGGTGCTTCTAGATGGTGGCTTGTATCAAGAGAAGAAATTTATATCAATTCAGTAACACACATTTGACCAAAATGAAGAAAATTTACATGCATTTTTATGACAGAAACATTTCTAATGATGCATCATACCATTCCTGCTTAGTCCTGATGATTTCTTATGTAAAATAATAGTTCTAAGGAGATGCTTGTTCAGTAAAACATATAATTTAGAAATGCGTATCATACACATAATAAAGATAAAATGAATTCCTGCTTATGAATATTCAAGGGGACGAAAATAGCAAACACCCAAGAAAAATGACTTGCAATGTTACATGTAAGAACCAACCAAGAACTGAGTAATTCCAACCAATAACATGAAGTAAAAGAAGTACCTGAGCGCAATAACCAAGTTTCATATCCATTCCCCATCCATGTATGAGATCATTCTGTCCAAATTGAAATACCAACATAAGGTAAACCAATCTCCAGTGAAGTGCAAATACATTGGCAAGTAGCAACTCTTCAACATATTTAAGGTTTGCATGTGTTCATTTCTACATGCATGTGTGTGAAACGATATTCGTTTATTAGGAATGATTCAACCACAAAATATGTATGGGTTAGAAAGAAAAGCAGTATATGACAAGTTAGACAAATGTGAAATGTCATGCGTATTTCAATCACATAAAAAGGATTCAGAATTCCCAGCCATCACTGTCGACAGATGCAACTCACCAGGATTCAGTAGCTAACGGTATGCTCTGGTGTCGGTGCCTCCGGAGACTGATACAA
Organism: Magnolia sinica; assembly: GCF_029962835.1. NCBI lineage: Eukaryota > Viridiplantae > Streptophyta > Magnoliopsida > Magnoliales > Magnoliaceae > Magnolia > Magnolia sinica. Next base: position 1,033,824 of record NC_080573.1, on the reverse strand, counting down.
TGCTGTAGTTCCAAAACATGGTTGAGTTAAGAATGGAGCCTTCCCATTCTTATCTCAACTGTGATGTGGGGTAGAAAAAAGGAGGAAATTTCCCACTTAAAAAGGGTTGCATTTCCATTTCATCCTGACACCAATTGGATTTTTTTGGCTTTGGAGCCTCACCAAACACAATTTAGCAATACAAACCAAGGTATTTAAAATGGTTACGTAAGATGGTTGTAATCCTCACACGATACAGGGCTGTAACAGCTGTTACAGAAAAATGGCTCGTAACGGCCCTGTAGCAGCCCGTAACAGTCAGTTATGGGGCCGAAACATGGTTTTGTTTTTTGTTTTCCAAACAGTTATGGGGCCAAAACATGGTTTTTTTTTCCAAAGAAGGGGCTGCCATGGTTGTTACTGCCCATATCCTAATGGTAACAGCAGTGGCCTTTACGGCCACCGTTACCGTTATGGAATACCTTGGTACAAAACTAAATGCAATCCTACGAGTTAGCACAAGAGCTAATTTATTTTCTAGAAGAATTCAGTTTAAGGTGGGCCAAAGAACTACATTCAACCTGAATAAGATGCCAGGCACACCGCCAAGCAGCTCTTGAAAATACTGGTGCCATCCCCTCCACCCATCTATATAATCCAAAATAAGTATGAAAAGAAACACAGGTTGGGAAAGATCCTCTTTCAGAAACCATAAGCAGTTAAATAGAAGCATTGATTACTTCAATAATAGTTCAGCATCTTAAGCAAGTTCTCGTCTTTGATATTCTCAAGGAAAAATTCTCATATGTGCAATTGAGAATGACTAAAAAACTTGGTTAAAACGGCATGATCTAACTGACATAGAAAAAGAGGAACAGACCCTGTGCATGGGGGTTCCTGACTGGCTTCTGAACATCTTACACTCCCTCGCTTATCATAGATTCTTCTGCGCAACAGAGTAAAAATGTGGGTTCATATCAATAACTCAAGGGTCAATTTGTTGAATCATACATGAAAATGTTGTAAAAAAAACTGCCCCACTTACCTATGAACCTTCCTCCTCTTCTTGCGGAGAGTGATACTGTGATGTATTTCTGATGAATTTGGGTCTAAAGCTGGTTGAGATATCTCCAATCCTTCTGATTGCATAATTTTCAAGTACCTGGAAGGGGAACCATTTACATGAATAAAAAATATTTACCTGCGGAACCAGGATCCTGCCATTAAAAAAGGACAAAAAAATAATAAAATCCCTTGGTTTAAGCCTAAGAGGATGACTACAGTGTTCTCAAAATCAAAACCGGTTTTAGAATCATGAAAACGGATCAAGTCAGATCAACTCATACATAGACATGGCTAGATCAACCATACTCCAATTCACACCACAACCTAGTCCATTTACAACATTCTCTGGGGTTTTATATTGTACCCTATGTGGTACAGAAATTCGGAAAAATCAGATGTTGGAGAGACATCAGTCCCAATATTCTATCTGAAATTCCATGTCATCAACCTTCAATCCATTCAATATAATTAACTTCAGATGATGGAACCTATGACATTCAGATTTTTTTTAGTGAATCTTACTGATCATTACGATTCTTGTCGTGAGCAATTCAAGTTCAATTTGAACTGGGGACCATTAAGGGCATTTTCAGAATTTGGATGTCTACTAAATCCTGATTATAGTAAATAATGCAGCTTTCTTTGGATCAGAATTTGGTCTGCTTGGCATCCTGGTGGCACAACATCCAAATGCACCCTAAATCGCATGAGTTTAACAACATAGCATTTGGACTATTAGGAACTCGTAAAATTGTTTATTACAATAACTCAAGCCCAGCTTACCTATCTAAATAAGAACAACAACAACAACAATAATAATAATTTATTAATTAGTTACGATATATAGTTTTTCCTTATGTATTTTGTTGAATTTATCCTCTATTAATTACCTACGGACTGCACTTTCCACGAGATGTATGGATTCTTTTAGCAGTGTTATTACTTTATTTTAGGGAAAACAACATGTCTGCAAAGAGATTACACAAAGAATTGCTATGACTACTATATTTACCTTCCTGGGTGGAAATTCTCTACTCCCAAATCTTCATCCCAAATGAATATATAATCATAAGTAGATACAACATCTGGATGTAGAAAACGCTTTGCAAACCACCTGAATCAGAAACAATATCATGTAAGATCAGAACATTGTTATTATGAATATTCAATTTCAGTTCGGATATCTGAAGGCTAATGGTGGTGATTATGAAAACCAAAAGATGGAACTGATCTTTTATCGTTACTCTACAGATCTATAATCATTTGAATCCTCTACTTCAGCACATTCCAATTTATATGAGATGCGAAACCTATAGACTATAGAAACTCACCATTTGGTTTGGTTACGAGCAACTATATGTAATGCCTTGTTACTCCAGTGGAAATCATGCCAACCATCCACATTACCATCGTAGTGGAAGAGAATAACTGTAAAATTCTCTGAAAAAAACTGAATTCACTGAAATTAGATGAGAACTGGTCTCCTCAAATGTACATGACAATGGATGAGAATATTACCTTCTGAACAATGGCATCCACATTTTGTTTTTGTTTAATACCAGCAGGAATTGCCAATAGGTTCTGATGAATCTGGTCACTATCCTGAGAAGTAAAGGCACCATGGATTACCATAATTAGTAAATAAGAATGGTATTTTAAGGAATATACTACTCAACAATGGCAATGCACCTACAACAGAATTCAATAGATATACACAGTTCATTTTTAGTTATCTTTCTCTTCTTGTTCAAGTGAATAGGTAGTAACTACAAAATAGAAAATAGTAATATGTTAGACGGATCCAAAAATCAAGCAAGAAAAAAATATCAGTATAGAATTCCTTCAAAAATTCAAAAATTGTATATAAAACCAAAGGATTGTTGAACATGGTACTCAGAGAATCAATGCCAAATAGGAGTACATCCGGTGAGTGTTGTAAACATACATTGAACAAAGCTTCAGAAAAGGAGCAATCCAATGTGCGCATCATAACCTCAAACCCATAAAGAATTTATTGGGGCACCAACCATGGTTCCATTCAAATCCACAATTTGACTTCATTCATTTTGTGTGTGTGTGTGTGTGTGTGTGTGTGTGTGTGTTGGTTAAATCAAACTTTTTCGTTAATATTGTAAGCGATAATATAAATCACAAAAGAAAATAAATTTGTGCTTCAGAACCCGCTAAATGCAGCATAGATTATTGGACAATTAGAAAAGAACTACATACAGAGCTCAATCTAAAAGCCTCCCTCCCATGGGGCACCAATGTAAAATAGAAGAAGAAGAAGAAGAAGAAGAAGATTTATTGAACTTGCACAAAGATGGATTGAAAACTTCCATAACTCAAGGTACTGTACTTATTTGACATTAGAAGACACATGGTTCAGCATCTGATGCACAACACACACTAGATGGAACTTGCACAAAGATTTATTGAAAACTTCCATAACTCAAGGTACTGTACTTATTTGACATTAGAAGTTCATCCAATCGCACCCACCAATATCACAGGAAACCAAGGATCACCATTGAAGGCCTCTCTAGAGGAGGAAGTTCATTTAAAATAGAAGGAACACATGAGGCAGCAACGACATAGCACCAAATAGAGCAAGTAAACAGAGACATCTCTGCCATTTCATGTGGTCCACATACCAACCTTTAACTTTGCACCCCTTGTCAACCATAGAGGCTTTAATTCCATATCAGAACTTGCTTCAACTATTCCACGAGGTAAATGATCCACCTTAACAGAAGTTTCATGAGATTCCTGAAGCAGAGCAAATGGGCCAAAAAACTACATCACTCATTAAATAAGAATAAACACATCCATGCGCCTATTGTGTTTCTTAGTGAAGACAAGCTCGATCATGGTTACACATCCTCAATACAAACAAGCCATACTAGTACGAGAAACAGAGAGAAGTTATTTGGTACTGGTTGTTTCCCAATGTAACCAGGCTGAGCTCGAGCAGAACAAGCTAGCTTAACCAGATAAACAAGAGAGAGAGAGAGAGAGAGAGAGAGAGAGAGAGAGAGAGAGAACATGGCATGTGTGAGATTCAGGGTTCACCGTTACAGGATCAAAGGGATGCAATCTCGCTTCCATCTGAAAATGAGATTCAGGGTTCACCATTACTGAGTCAAAGGGATGTAATCTCGCTTCCATCTGAAATTTTGAAAACCCATTTGCTAACTCAATTACTCAGAAAAGAGATTGAATTCCAGAGAGATCCTCAAACAAGTGATGATGTTGATGTACCTTTGCATGCTGATACTGACATTTTGTGGTCCTATATACAATGTAAAACATGACTGTACATAAAATTCCCATGAACTGCAGCAATCTCATCTTAACGCCATGGATTGCCTGCATTCTTTGCTTCAAACAATTAGAAATCGGGAAGGGAGTGATGGATCATATTCCTATAACATTTGAGCATCCAAGAACAAAATTGTTACCCCATCCGATGAGAATGTGCTGCTTCTTGACAGTGATTGCCACAATCTTATGGCCTTCATCGGATACATGCGTCTATTTATCTATCTCTTTTCCATGTTATTCTGCATTCCAATGGAGAAAATGCGCATAGAATATCAGACAACAAAAGCGAAAATCCTACCGATAATAGAATCCATGCTAGAATCCTCACAAGTCATACCATTTCCATTTTCTACTTCTTTTTTTATTTTTCTTTTTTAAAGATAGAAAGAAGAAAGAAAAGGAAGCAACTTAGAGAATCAAAGGAGATGGATTCCATTCAAAGTCAGAAATATAGAAGTATCAGGCATCTCACCAATTCAACGGAAAACGAAAAAAGGTTCAACGCTTCAACAAGAAACAAATATGAACAAATAATCCAAACTGTCCGGGGTCATTTCGATGCCTGTAAATGGTTTAAGCAGTAAATGATTTACAGGTGTAAATCATTTATAGCCTGTTCTGTTTGGCTGTAAGCTGTAAATGATTTACAGGTAAATGATTGTCAGTGTTTGGATAGCCTGTAAATTGTTCAAGACCTGTAAATGGAGAGCCAATCTTTCCATTTATAGCCGTTAGGCTGTAAATGGAGAACCTGTAAATGCAATCACAGCCTTTTGCCTGTAAATCAAATGGGGCTGAAAGCTGTAAATGATTTACAGGCATTTTTCAGCATCCAAACACTGACTGTAAACCATTTACCTGTAAATCATTTACAGTTAGCCCAATTTACAGGCATCCAAACGACCCCTTCATGATATGCAGCACCATCCAACAGAACTGAACTCTGTTCAAATCAACAAATACAAAAGAACCTACCAAGGAACAACCCAACAAAAAAAAAAATCTGCAATAAACTTTGATACCAGCTACTGAAAGTGAAAACAAATACTCATTGATAAAATCCATAGCATCCATGCTAATGGGCCTATCCAGATTATTCATTTGATGTGCCCCACCATAGATGGGCAATAGGCCAAATCACTTACCCAAATAATCACTAGTAACTGATATTGGCGCCTTTTGCCATTGCAGGCCTAGAATCTGATGGGTAGGATTACCCAACAGAGGAGCTTTATTGTAGCAGTCAACCATTCACGTTGGCGATGCCCAACCACACCGTTGGCCTGGATAAGGTGTACCGATCATTACAGAATGCTGGACTGAATGAAAGTTCACACAATCCCACACATGAAAAAATAGCTAAATTCCAACTAATTATCAGAAAAATAATTTACTAGAGACTAAGCTAATTAATCTTTTTTATTTTTTAATTAACCCCGAACTTTCTCTTTTTAAATCTCGGAAGAAAAGGAGCAGAGAAGAAATAATAACGGAATGGAACCGTCAGATGAAACGGAGCGACGGAACTTTTTTCTGTAGAAGAATGAACCAAATTACATAAATGCCCCCTTCAAATATTGATATTGCTAGATCATGTACTCGAATATGTGCCTTTTTTCTCATTATTGAAAGCCAAAAATCCCGAAAATGAAAAATATTCTCTTGAAATTAAACTTCGGTGGCGAAGAATGAGAAGTTTACTCAGGAACTGCCAAAGAGGAAGAGAAAAACGCGGCGGAAATGTCACATAACTGCTCGGAAAAAAGGGATATTTGTCAGTTTCCGGCATGGAAAACGCCGGATCAACATTTCTCCGGCGAAAATAAGGAGATTCCGGCGGAAGAAGAGAATCTCTGACCTTTTACTCCTCTCAAGAAGGCCTCTGCCGACTTCAGGCGAAGGAAGGAGCTAAACGCGCCGGAAATGTCAGATTTCTGCTGTAAAACCAGATCTTTCCCAGCACCGATAGTTCAAATCGTAGCTACTTTCCGGTAAAAACGCCGGAATATGAAATTCCTGTCGGAAAGTCCGTCGTTTTTTCCGTCCAAAACAAGCCGGAGAAATTTCGTCGTCGAGATTTCGACTGGAATTATCCGATATTTTGGTTTCCTTCCCCCGAGAAGACGGAGAAAATGATAGAAATCGGAATGGTTTCAACGCGTGACGGTTTCTGAGAAGTGATTTCGTCTGAAGTCCGGCGACTCCTTCGAAGAGAGAGAGAGAGAGCTACAGGCGTAGGAATGCGAATGATCTCTTTTTTAAGAGTGGAAGTGCATGCGTTCTTTCGTCGACGTGTAGCTAGTTTTCGGCAGACGACTAGAGATTGCTAACTACTATGCGCCCCGCTTCAGGCGCCAAACACAATCGCACCACACGTGTGGTGGATACATAACTTCTGGTTTATAACTTATATGGGGAGTCGCACCTGTGCGAAGAGATGGACGGTTATGAGAGTGATAACCTTTTATATTCAAATTCCACGTTGCATTCACATGTTCTCGGTTTATTTTATTTTATTTTATTGGTAAAAAAATTAGAGTGCTGAGGGGACCAGCAGATCTTTCGCATGTGCCACTTTAACACGTGCGGTTGCGCTTGCGTCTGGCGCTTGACGCGCGGAGCGAAGAATCTTTTGTATTTCACGTAGGAAGAATCCACCACTCGATTAGCACCTGAAAAGTTTATACGTGTCCAATCCACCTCTTAAGCGAACCGGATTCCGTGGTGACATTCGGAAGCGGATTGGATGGTGATACTCAGATAGTGGTGGGGACGCTGTGGGTCCCACCCTGATTTATATCTTTTTAATCCATGCTATTCATCCGTTTTTTTAATTCATTTTAGGGCATGAGCCTAAAAATGAAACAGATCCGAAGCTCAAGTAGACAACACCACGTGAAACAGTGGAGATAATAACAACCATCGTTGAAACTTTGCTAGGCCAACCGTTATATTTATTTGCAATTCAACTACTTGATAAAATCACATGTACTTAAATGAAAGAAAAACACAAATATCAACTTTGATTCAAAGCTTTTATGACCAATATTAAGCTTTGGATCATTATCATTTCTAGACTCATACCCTAAAATAAATAGACGGTGAGGATAAAACAATACATCATGAATAAACTCGACTGGACCACATCATGTGAACTTAGCAGTTTAAGCAGTTCTACATTATTTTCGCTAGCGTTGTCCAAGTGACTTCATTATCTAGCCTATCTTCCGCATTAGAGAGTCGATTTTACATGTACAATATACAACATTAGCCTAACTCACGGGGCTTGTAAGATGGTTACGGTCGGCCTAAAAGACCCGCCGGTCATCACATCAGCCATTAAACTCCAGGGTAAGTTGGCTGGTGCACGTCTGTCCCACTCGACAAGTAGACCTTATATATTTGTACATTACCCCGCATGTGGGCCGTCATGAAAATTGCAAGTACTTTCCAATCAGCCAGTCCGTATAAATTTGAGATGTAGACCATACGTATGAGGGGCAAAAGCCGTCTCCCAAGGAGAATGGGAGCCAAGCTCCCCCTTACAGGAAGCTTTGGCATCTCCTCTCCATTTATGGGTTGCTTCAGCTCACGTTAGAAGGTAACATAAAACATGAGATTCAAAATTCAAGTGGTCCATGTCACAAGAAAATGCCAAGATTAAATGCCTACTGTCAGAACCTTCTTGAAGATATAGAATTTTTTAATTAAGCTGATTTATGTATTTTTTTCACTTCGTTACAATGATTATCACATTATAAAAAATAAAAAAAATAAAAAAAAGTTTCAATGATAGGCATTTCCATTCATGTGGTATCACTCAATCAACATGAATGTTGAAATTGATCAATGGCATTGATGTCACAGGGATACCTCAGTGTGTCAATATAGCTTAAGGTTACGTGGGCTCTCAAAGGGGATCCACGCATGTTGCACTGACATGCTTGTTTAGAGGGTTTGGTGGGGCTGAACAATGTCATTTTTTTTGTATGGTGACCATAATCCTATGTAGACAGGTGGTATTGTAACATGGCAGAATTTAATTGAGCCATGTGCCATTATTACAGATGGAGCCACTTCAAGTACATTTTAAAAGTTGTTAGGTCAAGCACTATCTTAGCCCAAGTACATTGGATGCCAATTGGGTACTACCATGCCCTTATCCTGAGCTTGAAACAGGCTGGGGCTTTGAAGGGCCCACCATGTTGTATGGGTTTATCTACATTGTACCTTCATTTTTCTATATTATTTTAGAATATAAGCCCATAAATAAAGTAGATCTAAGGCTTAAGTGGACCATATAAAGGGTATAAAAAGCCTACGGTTAAAAACTTATCAAGAGTTGCAAAAGTTTTAAATCAAGCTTATATTTGTGTTTTTACTTAATCCAAGTCTACGGGACCTTATGAAAAAGTTGGATGGCAAATAAACATCACTATAAGCCCTTAGAAGGTTTCAATGGTAGGCATCATCATCACTGTTGCTTCCTATGATGCAATTCACTTAATCCTTGGATCTACTCACTTTTTTGACCTATATCCAAAAACAATATGGCAAAATGGATTAATGATGTGGATAAATAAATAAATCATGGTAGGCCTTTAGAGCCCAACCTGTTCTGACCTCAGGACAGGCGGCGGGAGCATTCGATCCACGTGTGACTAAATTCGGCCAGGTCCCAACACCACCAAGCTAACATAGAGTCCACACCCAACTCATGTCACAAATGAAGAGAAAAGAAAAGTAATTCAATGATATTTTTTTTCTTCTTTAAACACTCACGTAAACAACTAATGACGTATGGAAGTACTTCATTTTGTTATTGCTTTAACACTTCAACTAATTCTTCCGGGTATGGCTTGGAGTGGGGGAGTGATTTCATGACAGATCTTACCGGGTATGGCTGTCTGGGGGAGTCATTTCATACTCTGCCAGATTATGACTATTGATACACATACACTCAAAACTCATACACGTGGCATATCTTAACTCAAATCATACCGACTAAACTGTGGAGCCTACCATCTCTAAGTTGCCGTCTCCAAGTCAGGTTAGTTGACTAAGCATACCTCTGGAACCCATTGTCTCTTACATTTAAGTCAATGATGATTTACAACAGGACCATATCTATACAGTTTATTTTAATTTAAGGGTTGTTTGCAACATTTATGATTTTTAGGGCATGTTTCGCCGGGCGCTGGATGTGGGATTAGGTGGGATTAGGAGGGATGGGATCGGCAATATCCTGGGATCAGCATGACGAGCCAAACAGATCCGGTGAACTTTGTCCCGGGATACGAGCAATCCCATGGATCTTAAGACAATCCACTGACATCACCATCATTACTTTAAAATTGATCCTATCCCTTGGTTGGATGGATTGGAAGGTAAAATCTCGGGATATGTAGGGCGTGCCAAACAGACCCAGCGAACTTGTCCGGGATATAAGCAATCCCATGGATCTTAAGACAATCCACTGACACCATCATCATTACCTTAAAATTGATCCCATCCCACCAAATCCCATGGAATCGGTCCGGCCAAACACGCCCTTAAGTGCCCGCGTAACATCCATCCACTCATCAAGAGTATCTAAGGTCTTCTCTTTTTGACTTTAGCCCTAATCTTCCCTTGAATTAAAAAGAACCACCGTTCACCTACTGCAGCCGGCGGTATGCTAACTTGTCGCATACTATTTTTTAAAGCGAGCATGCAACTTGTATTGGACATCTATATTGTGCAACAGCATGCCCTGCAACGAGGATTAGGGCTTGTTTGTTTCACCTAATACTACTATAATGGTTTTTTAAAAATGAATGATTATTAATTATTTTACCCATTTTGAAATGGGATTGTACTGAGTTACTCAGTATCATAATTGTACTGAATGCATATGGTTTATCCATGCTGTCCATCCGTTTTTCCAGCTCAATTTAGGGGTTGAGCCCAAAATTAAAGCACATCCAAAGTTCAAGTGGAACACACCATAGGAAAGAGTGGGAGCAATGATTTTCCCCATTGAAACTTTCCTAGGGCGCACAATGAATTTTTTAGGTCATCGTACAAGTCTTAAGATCATATGGACATGGATGAAAGGAAAACACAAATACCAACTTGATCTAGAACTTTTGTGGCTCCCAAAAAGTTTCAATGATAGACATTTAATTCACACTATTTCCTATGGTGTGGTTCACTTAAGCTTAGGATATGTTTCATTTTTTGGCTCAAGTTCTAAAATTTTCGGATAAAGTGGATGGACAAAGTGGATAAATACAAAAATCACAGTGGGTCTCATAGAGTTTACCTGGTACACTAAGCATACTAAGGCCGTGTTTGTTAACGCTGAATTTTTGCACTTAATGCGGAATGGAAAAAATTTTCCGTGTTTAGTGGTGTTTGTTAATGCATTGTTAATGCGGAAGACAGAAAGTGCTAAGTGGTTTTTCACTGAATTCTTTCCGTGATAGGAGTCTAGCTTAATAGTGAATGCGGAATGCGCTCTGTGATTTTTCATAAAACAAAAATTTATTACTTCCAAAAGTACCCATTTTCAAGTTACTACAGAAATTTTTTCTTTTCATTTGTTTGCAAAATACAAAATCAACCTTTAACCTATGAAACTTCTTTATGCCCCATCATGATTTATGTGTTTGATCCACACCGTCCATCAACTTTTTCAGATAATTTAAGATGTGATCCAATAAAAGAAGCAAGTCCAATGATTAATTGGACCATAAGGTAGGGATTGAACATCCACTGTTAAAAACTTCTTGAGAGCTGGAGAAGTTTCAGATCAAGCAGATATTTGTGTTTTCACTTCATCCACGTCTATGTGACCTAATGAATAGGTTGGATGGTAAAAAAACATCACAGTGGGCCATGTAACTTTGATCTCTTTGAACCGTCCGTACAAGGGACGTGGATTGCGTGATACCCCCGCCCCTAGGTCCAAACGAGCAGTTCTGTGGGCGGGCCCACTGTGATGTATATGTACATCCAAACCCTCTATCCCTTTTCTCATATTATTTTAAGGCATCAAAACAAAAATGAGGTAGATCCAACGATCAAATGGACTACATCATAGATTACTCTTGCATTTAATGCAACTGGTGCATTTTAATGCAACCAAGATTATTATTTGGTGTGGTCCACTTAAGCCTTGGATCTGCCTCATTTTTACATTCATGCCTTAAAATAATTTGAGAAAAGGGATTTATGGTTTGGATGTATATATACATCATGGTGGGCCCGCCCACAGAACTGCTCGTTCGGAGCCAAGGACGGGCGGGGGTAGTACACAGTCCGCGTCCTTGTTAAACATGGCACCGACCAGTGGCTACTCCCACTGCCACCGGATTGGCTACTCCCACTGCCACCAGAGTGGCTGTGGTCAGTGCTCTGTGGGCCCTACCATGATGTATGTGTTTCATCCATGTCATCCATCTATTTTTTCAGATCATTTCATGGTATGGGATGAAAAATTAGGTATATAAAAATCTCAAGTGGGTCACATTACAGGAAACAGTGTTAAATGAGCGTCGACCATTAAAAACCTTTTGGGGGCCATAAAAATTTTGGATCAAGCTAATCTTTGTTTTTTCCCTTCATCTGGGCCTGTATGACCTACAATGGGCCTTAGGAGGATTTTAATGATGCATATCCAATCATTATTGTTTTCCTATGGTGTGGTCCACCTGAGATTTATATCCCTCTAATTTTTGGGGTGAATCACTAGAATGATCTGTAAAAATAAATGAATGGAATGGATGAAACACATACATCATGGAGGGGCTAACAGAGCACTGACCACTATGGCTAGGGGAGTAGCCAATCCGTTTCCGTCCAGTCCAGGACGCGGATCCCCTGCGAAAGCCTTCTGCGGGAAGGTCCTGTGTTGGGAACGCAGGTGGGGCCATTGGGATGTTTGTGAGAAATCCTCACCGTCCATCCGTTTTGTGAGTTCATTTTAGAACATGAGGCCAAAGATGAACCATATCCAATGCTCAGGTGGGCCGAAAACGTGATAACTAAACGTCCACAGTTGAAATATTCATGAGGCCACTGAAGTTTTGAATCATGCTAATATTTGTATTTTCAGTTCATTCCAATAGGAATGACGTTATGAACGGTATGGACGGCATGTAACTGACTAATTTCCCTATTGGGCATCATATTCATTGGATCTCCATCAATTTCCCTGTTGGGTATGGACTGTTGATTAATTTGTTTTGTAACTGACTGGTTGATGCCCTCTAATTGAAGTGTTCGGATTTTCAAACGTGGACTTTTATTGGTTTTGATGCCAACAATGGGCCCAATTTGAATGAAATGATAGAAATAGGAGTAGACCAACGCATGTTAGGCTTCTAATTCAAAGCTATTAAACCTTGAAATTGGTGCAATTCTTCATCTATGGCTCACTAGAGAGGTTCTGTCTTGATTTTGTGATTCAGGTTTGTAGTGGAGTGCACCGGTCGAGTACTTGTTACACTGGGTCAGGGCATAGTTCAAGTCCAGCCCATGAGCTTAGGACTTAAGTCCACACGAAGGAATCAATCGATTTTCTGTGTAGTACATCGGGCGCGGATTGGATGGACGTGGATTTCCTGCGAAAGCCGTTCGGAGGAAGTTCCAGCGCAAGGATGCTGGGTGGGGCCCACCACCATGTTTTTAGGAAATATACTCTGTTCATTTGTTTTGCAAGCTAATTTTAGTACAAGCGACAAAAAAGAGGTAGATCTAAGACTCAAGTGGGCCACCCGAGAGGAAACAATAGCCATATAACGCTAACGATCATTGAGCTCTGAGTTGTACGAATGGTTTGAAGGAGATCAAAGTTGGTGGGAAATTTGCATCAGGTGTAAAACATTTCCAAATAGGAAATAGGGGCAAATATGTCAAATTAACATATTTCAGACATTTCAGATGTTTGTTAACAAACAGATTGTTTCAAATTTAGTACTTAATTTTCAGAATTTAACTATAATTATCAAACAAGTTTTTTGACTTCAGATTTCAGATTCAGGCTATAGATTTCAGATTTAGCTTCAGATTTCAGATGCTTTAGAGTTCAGATTTAACAGATGGGGCCTAAGTCACACAATGTACACAACCCTCATATTTTATTTATCAATAGTAAAATTATAATTTTAATATCCAATCATTACATTCATACCTAATGTCATTTTGAGATTTCAAGGAAATATCATGAAAAAGTTTAAAGATTACAAATTCCTTTGTTTACTGGTAACATTTGTATTTGACCAACGATTTCATGTTGGGCTCATATTTGTAAAACGATAATGATAATACTTTTTCTTTAAGAGAATAGCTGATGAAACAAGAAAGCCCTCTAGACTGGATTGATTCATGGACTATTATAATTACGTGGTGTAAAACTCATATAATTACTTCTTACTTTTAAGAGAATATTATCAATTATTAAATCAATACAATCCTTTCGAATCACCGCATGGCATGAATTAACAAAGGCGATGTGGTATAATTCTATGAGCCCCACCATGAAGCATGTGCTATATCCACATTATCCATTCATTTTGCATGATTATTTTATGAAATGAGACAAAAATGAGACTAATCCAAAGAGGAAATGAACCACACCACAACTAGCAGCGACGATTGGACGCCTCCCATTGAAAATTAATTGAAGTCCATAAAAGTGTTGGATTTTTCTTATTTTTAAGGGTCCTGTTCTAAAATTATATAGCAAAATGGATGAATGTTATGGATATAATATATATTGACAAAATTACATCCAAATGTACATAACCAGCGAAGATACTTTATAGAAAGTGAAAATGCCGGCCAAGTATTACACATCAAAAGTATCATGTTCTACATCCGACTATGATAATAATAATAATCCTTACTTATTTACTCGCATTACAACATATTATTGTGGCAATCGGTAATCCAAATATACCCTTAAGGAATAACTAGTGCAAAAATAAGGCAACTCATCTAATTAGGTGGGCCACATTGTTGAAATTAATGGACAACAGAGTCTAATTTACCTCTCTGGTGTGGCCTACCTAAGGAATGAATCAGCTTGATTTTCAAGGCAGGTGAACTGCTTAATGGGGCCTACCGTTTGCACCGAAAGACGAATACAATAGGGTTGTGAGACAGGTTGATATAGGGCTTTATATAGGTGATCAACTTATGGGTTATATTCAACACTCGATTGGATAATATGATGGCTAGGATCTTCTGATCAGTACACGTATTTTGTGCCATGGTCTTCAATGGAGGGGACCCACTTTATGGACGGTAGGAATCAATTTAGTGCTGGCTATTCAGATAGGTAAGCTCTTTCCATAATCGACTTGAAACGGTTGGGTGAAAGGAAATGATATCAACCGCTCTTTAGATTCCTCTTGTCAGGATTCAGGAAGCGGTTTAATGTCCTTGTTACTGCCAACCTTTCACCGAAAGAGAAGTAATATTTTCCTGAGAGGTAAAGTGGAATCCAAACCATCAATCGGTTTCCTATGTTTTGGCTATGATGGCCCCACATGCAGAAATCTTCAGATAACAGGAGCCGTCCATCTTATCAATGCTAATTACATGAATGGGCCGTGCTGGGGCATATCAGGCATGAAAGCCAGATCATTTCACTGTTCCTAAACCGGAAACGGATTGGCTACTCCCCCTGCCACCAGCTCCGTTGCTGGTGGTCGGTGCTCTGTGGACCCCACCATGATGTATGTGTTCCATCCATTCCGTTAATCCATTTTTAAAGATCATGATATGGCTTGATAAAAAAAAATGAGAGGAATATAAGTCTTAGGTGGACCACACCACATGAAAACAATAGAGATTGGATATCCACCATTAAAATTCTCCTAAGGCCCACTATACTGTTTATTTGACATCCAATCTGTTGATTAGGTCATACAGTCCCAGATGAAGAGAAAAAACAAAGATCAGCTTGATCTAAAACTTTTATGGCCCCAAAATGTTTTTAATGGTCGACCCTCATTCAACACTGTTTCTTGAAATGTGGTCCACTTGAGATTTGGATATATCTCATTTTTGGTTTTATAACGTAAAATAATCTGTAAAAATAGATAGACGGAACAGATGCAACACATACATCATGGTGGGGCACACATAGCACCGACCATCAGCCATTGGCTGGTGTCAGGGGGAATAGCCAATCCGTTCCCCCTAAAGCCGCCCCAACGTGGATGTACACACGAATTTTACTTTGTCCTCTATGGATGGTCACAAATGTCCACGTGGGATGCGCAACAGCTCGAGTGCTCAGGGCGGAGTGTGATCGTTCGTACTTCCCACTTCATACATACGTACCCAATCTAAACCATCCAAACCGTAGATCCCATTTTACATGCATCATAAAGCTAGGGGTATATATTTAACGGAATTCCTAAATGGGCGATTGGGTGACTTAGAATGAACGGTTGGAATGAAAAATAATTGGTGATTCGGATTCGACGAAAATGTGTTTGCCGATAAAACATATAATTGTCCATTTGTGCCTTCCTACAGTGGGTGTCACGATTGGACGGTTATGTGTATGACACGTGTGTAATTCTGAGCGAACGAGTATGAAACATCACACTCTGCTAGAGCATCAATATGCACCCGGGTACTGACTCCCACACGAGTATGAACGAGATAGCAAGGAGATTATACAATAAAGCCACCAGAACAGTGGCGGTAAGCCACCGCTCCACAGTGGGGATGTGGAAGGGTGACGTGTTAATCCGAACCGTCTATTTAGTGGGCCTTGTCATGGATAGCGAGTACTTCGTAAACAACATCTAGAATTCAATAATCGACATCAATCCTTTTTCATTTTCTTCCATTTGATGTATGCTGTTACCGGTTGCTTTGAAGGACACTGATTAGATGCCCATGAAGATCCAAGCATTTTCCATCGGTAAGCGGATTGCGTAGTGAATAACTCACTACACTTAGAGTACTAAGTAAACTTTGTTGGATCCGTCAAATACATTAGAAGCCACAAAAGTTTTGGATCAAGCTTATATTTGTATTTTCCATTCATACATGTTTGTAAAATCTAATGAATAAGTTGGATGACGAATAAACATCAATGCAGGACCTAGTAAGGTTTCAACTGTGGAAATCATTTTCCCACTGTTTCCCATAATATGATCCACTTGATCCATGTATATGCTTTAGTTTTGGGCTTAACATCTTAAATTAGATGTAAAAATAGATGGGCAGCCGTAGATAGATCACATACATTCAAGGTGGGCCCAACTGAGTTTCCAATGGGATCCGCTTTCTTTCCATCGACATTAGACGCACACTTCTAAGCGATAGGTCACCCTGCCACGTGTACTTAGGAGTATGGCACAACCATATTCTAATCCCACTACATACAGCTTATCGTACAAATCGAATTTAGGTGAACCACCGACACCTACCCCCGGGCATGGCTGAAAAAAAGAGTGCGGTGCGCCTGGACGGACGGAAGAGTAGAATCTTTTGTTAAGGACTTTTTTGGTACTCTGGGGGCGTGTGATGGTTGATACGCGGGCATGATGAATTTGTAAACATGGCACAACGGCAACTCAAATTAAACCGTCCAAGTCATGGGCCCTAATTTAGATGGATGGCAAAGAAAAATGACCTTGATTTTGAATTTTAAAAATTTTCTTGATTGGTGGATTCTTAATGTGGGTGGAAAGGAGAGAATCAACAGTCCGATCAGAACAATTCAATCAATCTGAAATTGGAATTATGACCTACCTACAACGGTTCTAGTTACTTGGACGGTTTAATTAGATTGAATGCATGTCACGTGTGCACTTTCTAAGAGCCTTAGCATCAACCATCACACAGCCAGAGTATCATACCACGCCCTAAAAGGCGAAGATTTAGAGGTGCCGCTGCATATGGCTTGCCCACGAATGCCATGTGCAATGTAAACTGTGTACGGATATATGCGTGAGATCTGAACCAGACATCAGCAAATCTTCTGTGTATGGACACCACATTTCAAAGAGAATGCTTACAGGAGCATCAGGTGGGCCATTTCTGTAAGGAATAAAATGAAGAGTTGTAAATGAATTTACGGACGGTCCAAATTTCATGTGCCGCTGTGGACCACCTGAAGTCATGTCCTCCAGCTTCCAAGATGCTGCGACTAGGTGGGCTCCACCACAATGTTTACGTCAAATCTACCGGTCTATCGGCTTTAACAGCTTATGATAGTGCATGAGCACAAAAATGACAAGGCATATCCCCCGCCAAAGATACCAATACCGAGGTGGGCACTGGTACTCTGTGGGGATTTTGCCCAGCTACTTGACATAGACCCAGAAATGAGGCAACAATAAGGATTGAACATTACAACTCCAAAAAATTTTAAATTTAAAGTATAATGTTTAATTATTTAATTTTGAATTAAGAGATAAAAAAAACCTTTAATTCTCTTTTATCTTCCTCTTATCTCTACCTCATCCCTCAAATTTCTCTCATCTCATGTATATCTCTCCTTTTTAATGACCTCACATCCTACTTTCACCAAAAGAGATAACAAAAAAAAATCCTAAACAAGAGAGAGAGGATCTTGGAAAAGCTCCTTGCAGGTTAGTATGATGATCATCTTCCCTCGTTTTTCTTGTAATTCTAGTAAAATTGTACTGATCTACACAATGGTCAGTTTAGATTAGTCCAACATCCATCATGTGGATCCACATAGGTCATGCAAAAATATCAAAATCCATGCACAGTGATTTTGGCCTTTTGAAGAGAATTGGTTCTTGGCATATGGACATGGATGATTCGATCGTTATAGTTCGTAGGCTTTTCAAGGTTGAAATATGTGAGGACCTCAGGGATCGGGTCAATCTAATCATCTAATAGAGGCGGGCATGTCCGATCCGATCTGACCTGATCCGAAGCGAGTAGTCAAGTTCCCTACAAAACACAATAATCTCCTTTGATATCCTCTTCTCCACCTGCTCAAGAGAGAGAAACGAGAGTTCATGGGGAAGTAGGAAACTGGAATTGGTGTTGTTGGAGGCGATTTTTGTTTATGAGATTTAGATTTCTTCAGTGGATCTTTCTCACCATTATCTACACGTGTTGGCGATCTAAAGCAACTGAATACAGCCAAACAAAAAGCCATGGATATCCGGGATTTTCTTTTCACCTGAAAAAGAGAAATGATGAAGTGGCGTTTGGAGTTACTGTTTCCATGTTTTTATACTAATAATAGTCGGAGGGGTTTCTTACGAAGCAAGTTACTAGAAAGTTCGAAACGCTTCCTTCCGTAGCAAGCTAGGCTATTTTTAAAGGTTTGCTAATTCTACGCGTGTGTGGTGGCTTGAATACCGCAGGAACACGTGCTAAGATAGAGAGTGTATATAAGATCTTAGCTGTATATCTGGTTGGTAATAATTTTCAAAATTTCTTCTCTGAAAATCAGATAATCTTTAAAGATTATATGAACCACGATGAGCGAAGGAATCTGATGCTCAATCTGAACCTTGCCCAATCCGATCCGACTCGGTTTTCCTGACCGAGTCGGACTCGGATCGGTTCAGGCTAGCAAGGGTTCGGATCGGTCCGAGTTAAATGACCCGGACTCGGTACCGGATCGCTCCGAGTTCAGGTTGGGCCATGTAAAATCCGGACCGAGTCGAGTTGGACCCAATCCGATCTGACTTGGTCCGATGCCCAGCTTTATCATCTAATGGACTGTGTTGATTAATAGTAATACCATTGATCTTTTTTTTTTATTATAGAAATTTAGGCTATTTTTATTAAATATATAATGAACGGTTCGGATTAACCTGATGTTCATTGTATTGATATTAATAGAATACCCGATAAAAAGATACAATTCTTTGCATAAGTGCCCTTACGACTTGGCACATATAATCAGGCTGGACTTTCTTAAAAATAGCTAATTAATTTTATGACGTGGAACTCATACTTTGATTCATTTTGATTGAGAATTTATATAGTGTTGATTCATATATAACTCGTGTTATTCTAAGCTAGAATATCAGTTTGATATGCTATCCATTATTTATAACCATATTACTACATACGAACATGCATTTCTTGCTTGCACACCATACTAGTGGATGCATGCACACCACATGCTTGAATATCTAGGGGATCTCCCTAAATGGTGTACTTGGTAGATTCATTATTGAATATGGGCGTTGCTCATGCTTACCATACTAGTGGAAGCCTATCCAATGGGTAGATGCAAACCTTGCCCATGTGAACTAAATTGGTAAAAGTGGTAGATTGAGTGAAGGATACCTCGTTTCAACACTGAGGTCTTGGTATCGATTCCCTAGTGGGGGTGACTGTTAAGACTCAAATATTGTATAATTTTTCTTATTTATATCTTGGTTTTATGAACATGAATCAGCTTAATATTCTATTTTACTCATGTTTATGTTGCAAGGTGAATTTAAGAGATTAGATTGAAAATGGTACTAAAAGCATGAATTTGATGCTCAAGAATCACCAAGGTAAGGGATGGATCTTAGGAGATCAAGATTAAAGAATTCACATGCCAAAGATCTAAGAAAACCAAGTAAGGAATAAAGAAAATCAAAGATTTGAAGTGAAGAAAAGGAATCCTGAAATTATCCTGAAAAAACATATTCTGAAACTCTGGATTATTTTGTGAAATTGCGCAGAATGAAGTTTATTTTGAGAAACCGCGCAGAGTGAAGTCTATTTTAACAAACTGCGTAAATTTGAGGCGGTTTATAGAGTTTTTCAACTTTGTGCGAAAGTTGGAGTTCCCCACTTATAAATATAGTTTCCTAAGGCAATCCTAAGCATCATTCAATGCATCCCAAAGCAAAATTCAGAGTTTTTAGATAGTTTTATTTAGGATTTTTGAAAAAATTCATAGTTTTAATTCGTTTTTGTTTACAAGCTTTTAGATATTTATTCTTTCTTGTTGCTTTCTTTTTTCTAGTTTCCTCTATCCTAAGCTAGAAGGGAAGCACATGGGTTTAATAATTCTTTAAGTTTTGATGATTGATTGTTTTTAATGATGAGATGAATAGTGTATGCATGCTATCAATTATCTAGCTTTACGCTTTTGATCCTCAGGTGAGATTCATATGTTTCTATCATATGAGATCCATATTGATGGATAGTCTTAACCTAGATTAATTAGATTTCTTAGATGAAAGATGTTCTCAACCTACTATATTTTTTTGATTCATTATTTTATGGATATTGAATGCTTAAAATCAAAAAGCGCTTGAGAATATATATTAATGATGTTAATCCATGATTCTCTAATCCTTTATGTCATTTATTAAAATATTTAAACTGTTTTATTTTCTGATTAGGTTGAATATAGTGCTCAGATCCTAATTGTGTTATCAAAGTCATTATAACTTATGGAATATTAACTTATGTGTGGAACTTTGAAGCTTGGGTGTTGTTTTCAAATTAATTGAATTCCAGACATTCAAAACCTTCAAAATCATTTCATTTGTTTAGTATTCATTACTTAGTTAATTTTGCATTTGATTTTCTCATTCTGCTAAATCATTTCCTTGTGGGATTGACCCTGTATTTACTGAATATTACTTACGAACTCTACACTTGAAGCAAGCAATCAATGACTAACAGTGAAGTGTGAACTAACAATGGGGTGTACTAACAAGCTAACAAAAATAAAATAAAATTGGTAGAAGTCTACCAAAAACGGATACATGTTGACGGTCATCCAACTCAAGTGGACAATTATCCAACTTGATGATTTATGCATTTACACATTTGCACGACATTTATGCATACATTCATTACCTATATTTATATTGTTAGGTTAGCTATTTGTGTACTATTATATGTTGTTCTCTTTTAATTTTGATGCGATGAACCATTTCAGAAATCTTCACTAGGCCTGGGCAACTTACCTTCTATTGATAGAATACCATACAAATTTGATTGAGACAGAACATTAGGCACAAACGCAAGAGGACGTAACCGAACCAGAGAAGGATTCATGGGATACGTGGCCTTAACCGACGAAAGAGAAATTAACCGCTTTGGGCCAATCCTAATTATTTTTGTCCTTATTATTCTTGGAATTAATCTGAATAATTATGTGTTATTTGATATTGTGGTATTAATTTTGTTTTATAATTATAGGCATTAGACATGATGTGACAATTATTTGATTTAAGTATTAATTTTAGACATGTTAATAAAATCCCAAATGGATGGATCTTTAGCAAAATTTAAGATAGTTGAATTGGTTGAATGTCAGTTTGTAAATATACCACATGTGATTATGGTTGGATGTAACTTAGATGCTACAATAACAATATTAGATTTATGTCTATGCGAATATATCGGATGGATTAAGTATACCTACTGTACTAGTCGCGACATGGATCTTGAGGTTAGGATGCATGCTCGGTATTTAAAATTCAGGCCGTGACATCAACGGTTGAAATATTCATAGGGCCACAATAGTTTCGGACGAGGCTAATACTTTCTTTTCTTCTTTTTTGTTTCAGCTTATCCAATGGGAATGACCTTATGAACGGTTTGGATGGCATATAAAAACCATGATGAAACCCATGATATTAGGATCATCCAACCCGTCAATTGGATGGGTCACTGACGGGGGGTTGCTCACCTCCATCATGGGATCCAGTATGTCGTTTAAGTCATCCAATCTGATCATTAAGTGCACCCCACCACGATAAAAAAGAATGCACCAAAACTAATGACCCGTTTAGGAGCTTGGACTTAGAATGCATTGGAATACAGATCACGATCACATTTGGAATCAAGGTAATTGGGAATAGTCAATTATGTTTGGTTGAAATGCATGAGCATCCAAATCTTCCATTTGGAGCTTGTATTTTGAATTCAATGCAATTCTTCTATATTCACCACACATGAATTTGTTTAACTAAATTAGCCTTCATATCTCAAATTGTAGTGTATGCATGTGTGTACATGTGTTTGTGTGTGGTATTATATAGAATCATTTTAATAAGCCCATTGAAATATATACGTTAGCCAAAAATGAAAAAAACTCTGAGCCTGAGTTGGCAACAAATGTAAGGATTACAAATAAGTGACTCACCGTCATTTTTCAACCCACCATTTAAAGATCCAAGGTTTAAATGGTTTGAATATGAGATTTTAGTGTCGCAACCGATACTTGAATTGTTTTAAGTATAATCTGTGCGCCACGTCTATAATAAATAATCAGCCTAATAATACCTTGTGCAACTCTCATACTTTGCTTCTAATATACTCTAATTTACTTTTAAACATAAGAATCCCTAAAGCAACTCCAAAATTTACCTGGGCCACAACAACTGAATATATAAATTTTAGGCACTACCGTACATTCCGTTGGTGTGACCCACCTGGTTTTTAAAAAAAAAAAATAAGAACCATATAAGGTGAGCATGAGGTGCATAAAAACATTCGCTTCACACAGCTTGAATGAACGATAATTACCACACGTCCAGACGTGTGGTATTGTTTTTATTTTTCTCAAACCGTCCAAATTGTGGGATCTATTGGAATCTTAATATCGGGTTACTGTATTTTCTTTTCTCATCTCAACCGTCCAACAGATGCCCATCAATAACTAGTTAAATAACAAAATTAGTACACCATTAGAGCTACGGTCATAAAGTCGGGTCCACTACTAATATGCAACATGTACACTTTTTAGTGCCTGTGCCTTGTGTATCAACCATCTCCTTCTGCCAGAGTAATCACCTGAAGAAAAAGACCAAAGATTGAACATAAACATTCTAACTTTTGGAGCATCAGCCCACCACAGGGGGGCCTCCATCAGATCAACGTTCTAGATCAGTGGAAAATGGACCCTACTTAGTCTCAAAGCATCCGACCCAAATTTGTTTCATCGAAACAGATTTTCAAATCTTGATCGGACCGTATATTTCTTCTACAAGAGATTAAGAAACAGTTTCTAGTTTTGCTAAAATGCTACAAAGCTTTACAGTTTTCAATTGTTCGTGACGTACGCAGACTGTCCACGTTTCTCTAAACTCGGTATATAAAAATTTAAAAAAAAAAAAAAAAAAAATACAAAACAAAAATTCATACATGGGACCCACATCGAGCATCATATCCAATCACTTGCACCGTTCATCTTCTCCGAGCTCTCTTCCTCCCTCTAACCACAATCTCCGTCGGCTTCCGGGCAACTTCCTGACCCCGCTTCGCAGGTCGTCCGATGCCTTTCTTTGCCGTAGATTCTGCGGGTAACTCACCGCCGCTTCCCTTTCCACTGCCGGTCGTCAGGCTCCCAGCTGGTTTCCCATCGCCGGCGACTGCCTTGCCAGGGAGCTTGCGGTTGCATGGCCGCATGCTTCGAGGCTTCACCGGATTACGCACCGTTTCGGCGGCAGCGGCAGCGAGGAGTACGTTGCTGCTGGCGGCGGAATCTTTGGGCGGGAGGGGGCGGAATCTTCGGGTGGTGGAATCTCGAAGGGCGAGGGCGGATTTGTATTCAGAAGAAGTATTCGGGTAGAAAAGAAGGGCGTTGTAGGAGAGGAGGAGGAGATCTCGGTAGAGTTCTTTGGTCGTCGAGATCGTACCGTCACCGATACTCGACTGTATCGTGGCGAGATCCACGTGCCGCCTAATCATTTTCCTGTATCGCGCTCTTTTCTGAAAAAGAGGTAAAAAGATTAACAGTCTGGTAAGTAAGGGCATTTTTGTCACATTCCCTGAAATGCGCTTGCAAAACGGAACACATACATCATGGTGGGTCCCACAGAGTACTGCCACGCGTCCTAGTTGGATTCGTTACGATGTATCTCTGGAAAGTGAACCCCACTTAGGCCCGCCATAAAGTCCAAGTACATCGTGGGTGAATGGGGATTGCGTGCCCACTTGGGAGACTTTCCTTTCAAAGGATCAGAGGAAGTGAGGCCCAGTCAAGGGTTCGAGTACCCATAGGTGGTGAAATTCCACTAGCGTGAGTGAGTGGGGTGTGTTTGCGTGTGTTCTAGGAAAAAAGAAAAGTGAGGCCCACTTCCGTCAGTATCTGATCAAGAGATTCGTCAACCTTAATTGTGGCAGGTTTTCCGTGTGCAAGATGTGGGCCATCCAATAGTGCGGCCCACGGTGACCATAGCTTGGCCCAAAAGTTAGGCCAGGCCAATAGAAAAATGTATCGCAGGGAACAAATACATGGCCCAATTGAAAAAGCAGAATTTCTCCAGGAAATGCTTAGATTTCCTGAAACAGTTGGAGAAAGCCTCTCCGCCAAAAACCTTAGTGGGACCCACCGTGACGTGTGTGGTATCCACTCCATCCATGATTTATGCCAGCTCATGTTACAATGTAAGCCCAAAAATAAGGCTAACCAAAAAACTCAGGTGGGCCATACCATCAGGATAAGTGAGACGCACGTGATGCTCATATGCCATCCAACCTGTTGATAAGATGAGTGGCACTAGGATGAAGGAAAAAAAAAATCCAACTTTCAGCCTCATCAAAAACTTAGGTGGGCCACAAGGAGGTTTCAATGTTAGGCCTCCCAATCCCAGCTTTCCCTTGTGGCTGGCACACATGAGTTTTGGATCATCCTTATTTTTGGGGCTCGGTCACTCACATGAGCCGGCACAAATGGACAGAGTGGACGTCACACACATCACACTTGCATCCACATCTTGTTCTTGTACGGGCTCCCTAGCTAAGAAATTCTGTGTCCTGCTCAAAGCAGAGAAGTGGAAAGCCTGCCGCCAGAAGCTAGGTGGGACCCACCGCACAGCGGTGTTTGTGAGAAATCTGCACCATCCATCCTTTTGCCAGCTCATGTTAGGACTTGAGGTAGTTCCAAAACTCAAGTGACCACGTGACAGGAAACATTAGGGATTTAACGCTCACAGTTGAAGCATTCGTGTGGCTGCAGAAGTTTTGGATCTGGCTAATATTTTGTGTTTTCAGTTCATCCCAGTGGTATTTGACCGCATCATTGCATATAAACATCACAATGGACACCAGGAAGGTTCCAATGGTAGGCATTTCCCACCACACTGTTTCCCCACGTGGCCTACTTGAGTTTTGTATCTGCCCCAATTTTTTTAGCTCATGTCCTAACATGAGCTGGCAAAACAGATGGACGGTAGATTTCTCAAAACATCATGGTGGGCCCCACCTAGTTTTGGATTGTAGTAATGTCGCAGGCAATCTGCATCGTCAGAGCTCCATCCATCCAATGCATGATCAGGATATAAGCACATGCGTGAAAACTCTTGTTTCCTCCTCCAGAGAAGGGTGGACCACATGCCGAAGTTGGGTACGGAGATGGAAGTTGGCCAGACCCATTCAAGAACATCCTAAATCAATGATCCCAAAGAGAGTTTTAGGAGATGGATCAAAACATGTTGCCTTACCTGACTTTCTATCCGACGCCGAAAGATCAACACATCTTCATTCTCCATGATCGAATTCAAAATTCCCGCCAAATCCACATCCTCCCTTCCAGACCCTTCACATGAATGACCGACGATCCTATCGCAGCCCTCCAAAGACCCTTCTTTATCCTTAACAGCATTTGCAGAACTCAATACATCACTCTCTTCCACACTCCCTTCCTTCACCACTTCACAACCTTTTCTCTTCCTCTTTCCCCTTCTCTTTCTCACGGGCCCCCGCCGAATCTCAGTCGCCCGATCACCCACTTTCTCTCCCTCCAACTGCGGTTCTTCCAACTTCGTCTCGTTTTCTTCCATGGACCCCACCACGGGAACCTGAGATTCTGGCATCGACCAGTCCCTCGTGGCATCTTCAGTAAAACTGCCCGCTGATAATCCATCCTTGGAGCTTTGTTTGCTGGGACATTCAATCCCATCCGCATTTTGGGTGGGGACGGTAGAGTCAGTGTCGCAATCTATATTACTGTTGCACTCCCTCTGACTAATAAGGCTCTCCAGCTTTGACTGCAGAGACCTGAATCAAAATGTTCTTTGAATCAGATGATATGGGGAAGGTATGAAATTTGAATTGGAGAACATAATTATGTGATCCTCGACCTGTGTTTATACAAGGTGGGCCTGTTTATAGTGATCTGAACCACTGACTAAATGGGCCATGGTTAAGAAAAACCACCTCCAACAGAAAAAGAGGGAGATGATTGGTTGGCTAGGTTCTTCCAATCTGGGAGATTGGGACATTGTCCACTCATCAACGGTCCGGATCACCAAAGCATAAGCCTCGGTCGTACAAACTTAAGGATATATACTTTACATAATTGCTGAAGATAATATGCAATACTGGACAGATGAGTGTGAATTGCTAATATTGAGACTCGATAATTTACATCATAGAAGAGAGAAGATACACAGTAAAACAGTTGACACTGAATTGAAGTGTGGGACACTATCACAGATGTCTAATCTTTGATCCAACGGTTAGAAGTGTAGCAGTACCCAGACAATCGAAAGGCCAGGAAATGTCATCACACCAGCCTAACTCTTCAGGGAAATCCAGCACATATTACTGGATAATGCCCATACAGCTAAGCGTATAGGCGACCAGAACGGTCAATCTGGTGGTATAGCTGTGAATGGGCTACGGACCAAAACCAACAGCCATTAATGATCTTGACCATCGGATCAGTGACATTCTGGCAGAAATTGGAAACAGAACTGGACAATCTTCCATATCCGACTGGAGATGTTTCTCTAACATGTCCAACCACTCTGGTTTTCAGAGCACAGCCCATCAGAAATAAGCCCATAGATGGACCATTTAAATCATCCTAACATCAGGCCACAAGGGTCCCTGGTGAGCCCTGATGGATGGCAGGCAAGAGAAGCTCATTTGTAAAATGAGAAAAACACCTTTTCTTTTCTTCTTTAAATGCAAGAATGGTAGTAGTACCAACCCGATAGAGTCTTCTGATCTCTCCAGCTCCCTCTTCAATTCAGCAACTCGTTGCTTTCGAAGCTCTTCGAACCATGCTCTGAAAGAATACCAAAATAACAAGATCATGAAAGATCAATTACAACTTAATGACGATTATTAGCTGCAATGCAGTATGAATTTCTCGTAGCTTGTTATGGCTACGAACTCTTTTAATTGCAGCCCGAGCAGGCCCACCTATGAACAACAAAGACCATCAGAATGGAGGAATATACTGTAGATTGCACATGGCCCAAAAATAACTATGATTAGAAAATCACAGCCGTTTGATCAATACACATTGGATCCATCCTATGCATGTCCACTATGATCATAGGTTAAAACAATCAGACCGCCCGTGAATTCCCAATGTTGCCCTACTGATTCGAATGGGGGTGATACATACCATGTGTGCCATCCTGGCACATGGGTGCAATATCCGAGCTGTCCATAAGGTGGGTCCAACTAAGAAGATGCCTTAGCCCAAAAATCAGGCCAGTCCACTGGCTAGGTGGGCCATAGCTCACGAAAAGAAATGGATGGCTGGCAAAAAGGCAAACATTTTTCCAAGGCGTTTGGCTGTTTCTAAATTTGTGGAAGCAATTGATCTTTGGGTCAGCCCAGCCAACTTTCACCCCTACTAAATTAGGCCTTCTGAAGTCTTGATTTGATTTTTTTCTTAACAGGCCAGGACTGGATTCATGTGGGTTCGGATCTTCAACTAGTCAGCCGGGCTAGTTACCAAGTTCCGGCCCACTTACAGTGTTCTTACTAATGACAGTTGAATGTGCAAAATCGATTACCCTACCATGTTTTACGACGTTTCTAGGATAACCTTCAATTTGTGTGTGGGGCCCACTGTAGCGCGTGTAGGCTCCACCTCAAAATTAAGGTGGGACAACCACATAAAATCATGCTCACGTCGTGTAAGCATCTTCAAGTTCATCTCGTGTCCCAAAAATCAGGTGATATGAAATTAAGGTGGGACCACCATGTAAAATCATGCTTAGACCTCTAAAATCACATGGTTTGGGCCACTGGAGTAATGGAAAGCCTGATTTTTTGGGTGTCCATTCAGGCCCGTGGGTTCATCTGAGGAAGCGCGTACTGAGTAACTCACGTAGTGAGTAAACTGTGGGGTCCACACTGATTTATGTACCTTATCCACTCTGTCCATCCATTTTAAGAGATAATTTTAGGGCTTGAACCCAAAAACGAACTGTATCCAAAGCTCAAGCGGACCACACCACAGGAAAGAGTGTGAATTAAACGTCTATCCTGAAAATTTCTCGGGTGCCACGGAAGTTTATCTTATCAAACTGATATTTGTTTTTGCCCTTCATCCATGTCTGTATGATCTTATGAACAGATTGGGTGACAATAAACATCACAGTGGTTCCCAGGAAGGTTTCAACAGTGGAAATCATTATTCCCACTGTTTCCTTATGGTGTGGTCCACTTGAGCTTCAGAAATAGTTCGATTTTGGGCTCAACCGCTAAAATGAGCTGGAAGAACGGATGGACGGCATGGATATACCATATTCATTCATGGTGGGCCCAACAGAGTTTACCCAGCATGATAAATGCATACTAAGTAACTCAGTTCGCAATCCGATTTCGTCATCTGATGAATGGATTGGATGGACTAAAAAAATTACGATAGACACAAATAGAAGGCTTTAAATGGTTGGCGTCCCCATCCGAACTGTTCCCTGCTGTGTGACCCATCTGTGTATTGGATCGGCCTGATTTTTTAAAATTGAAACTGAATGGCCGACCCTGATGGCGGAGCTGATTAGGTGAGAATCTGACCTCACCCAAGACGGTACGGCCCTTACTATGGGACACACCTTGATGTATCTATTTTGTATCCACGCCATCCATGCTTTTTACAGATCATTTTAGTTCATAATGCCAAAAATGAAGCAGATCCAATTATCAGGTGAACCACACCATGGGAAACAGTGGTGATTGACCATTAATGGGCCACAAAATTTTTTGATCAAGCTGATGTATTGTTTTCCCTTCATCCAGGCTCATGTGACCTTATGAACGGATTGGATGGCAATTGAACACTACGGAAAGATTAAGGGGTGCCCTAATAAGTTTTTAATGGTAGGGCATTCAATCACCACTGTTTCCTAGAGTATGGTCCACCTGAGATTTAGAACTTCTTCATTTATGGTATCATGCACTATACTGATACCAAAAAAAGGATGGACAGCATGGATACGGAATAGATACATCTAGGTGGACCCCACCGTAAGGGCCGCACCGTCTTGGGTGAGGCCGGGGTCTCACCGAATCCGCTCACCCGGATGGACAGTGGATGTGAGCCCCACATCATGCTGGGCCATATTTTCTTCAAACGGGTTGACAATGGTGTTGGACACGTGAGCAGTGCATGAGGTGGCCCCAGCCATGAAGATGATCATTCACAAAGATATGACTGTCCACTCATTAGGTGGGCCGCCCCAAGGGAATGGATGGTTTAAAAAGACCTTTCCATATTTTATTCCATCTCTGAAAGAATGGACGACCTGATTCTATAGATCATCTTTTTCACGTTGTGGGCCACCTTTTGCATCTAGGATCACTCACGCATGTGGAAATGAGCGTTATAATCAACTTTTATATGAGTCCGCAACTGCTGATAGTTACACCTTTCTAATTCTACTTTTGGTATTACAAGCATGCAAACTTGTATAGTTGTATTAATATTTACCAAAAGTATATATATAAAAAAGGTTGCAGCCACCAAAGCAGGTGGACGTATATATCAATTTATGGTATTGAATTTATAAATTGAAGTTCCCAAAATACCCACGTGCAGCCACAGTAACGCTCTTGCAAATCCTCGTACTTGGCTTCGCATTCCTGCATTGAGAGTTGCGAAATTAAATAAAAGGCTTATGCATGCTGCTAGACAAGTCTCAACACCCTACAAAGACAAAATTACCCTCAGCAAAAGGGCTTAAGGCTTACTAAAATCCACACAAAGTGAGGGTAGTTTGGTCATGATAGGGCAAAAATGTGGATAAAACAAATTTTCGGATTTTATAAAAAGAATTGTAATTCAAAGAAAAGACAAGGGTGTTTTAGTCAGAGAGTTTTTTTAAGCCAACGGACAACTGATCACCTACAAGTAACTGTACCACAGCTTGTGGAACGGTGCCATCTTTCCCGCCAAATTGCTACCTGTTTAGGAAATCAGTGCCATGAAAACGATCGGTCCCACCACAAAGATCACCCTTCTCGAAGATCAAGCCAATCCGCTGATTAGGTGGGTCAAAGCTGCACTGAGTCAAACCGTCGGCTATCGCCTTCAGGGGTGATTTCTACAGTTTGGCCCACTCGATGAATGGGGACCAGCCTGATTTTTGTGCCATGTGGTCTTCATGGTAGGGCCTACAGCTTTAATGGTGTTGATGTCTTACGTACAAGTTGTTGTACCTTGCGTCTAGGTGATCAATTGTTTATTTTGTGATGAGATGAAAAATCAAGGGACGGATGCGATGGCGTCTTTCCCGCCCTAAGGATTTGACTGGAGAAAAAGAAGCCGTCGGATCCGAAAATTTCAAGCAGACTAAACTAGCCCTGGACCAGATATTTCTATAGAATGCCGAAACTACCCTCCGTTTAACAGATTGGAAAATGACCAAAATAGCCCATCTTAACAAAACAAGTGGAGAACAAATATTACCGACGCAAGGGTATTTTGGTCTTAAAAAAATACAACCTTTATAAGACTTATCATTGACTCCGAAAAATCGAGAGAAAAACATCCAAAACGTATTTGACACGACCAAGGACGAGCTGAATAAAGTAGTTGACGATATTTTCAAAATATCGCAACGAATTCTCGCCAAAATTTCAGGAGGGAAATCCAAAAAACAGTAAGAAGCGACGATAACAGCAAATGAAATAAAACAAAAAACTACTCAACAAATTCATAAAAGAGAAAACATCGTGTTCTGTTGCGAGAAAAATACGATATTTTACCGAGCAATCCAATATATCACGAGAAATTCACCTTGGGGGTGAAACCGTACGCGTATAGAGTCCTGGCTCGGAGCTCCGAAGCTACGGCCTCCCAGGCTCGGGTCCCGTGCCTGAGCACAGCCCCTCCAAGCACCAGCTCCTCCCACGTCCCCCACCTCACCATCGCCTCCTCCGTCACCGCCATCATCGACCTCCCGCAACCAATCACCGCTCTAAACGCGTAGCCCTATCGCCGCCTCCCCTCGCGCCCGGCGCACGTTAGCATCAACCCTGCGGAACCGCCTCGCGGAGAAAACAAAAAACACCACCTTTGGAGAAAAACCCAACCGAGATAGCAGAACGGCTGTGGGAGATCCGTACGACAGGGAAAACCGCCTGGAAAGGGAGGGGAGGGATGAAAACCGCTTTTGGGGGGAGGATTTAATGGATTTGAGGGTGGTTTTGGAAAGGTGGTTTTTTGGTAGGGTGTCTTTGGGATTTATATTTAAATTTTCTATATATGAATATATGGAGGGGAGTGGTTTTGACGTGTTCTGTTGTTGGATAGAATTGGAAGAAAAAATAAAAACAAAAAATTGCAATAGAAATAAAAAAGAGGATTTTATCGGTTTTCTTCGCAACGACGGAACGCTCTCCTCGCCCTTTTATTGCCTTTCTCTCCCCCCCGACTTTTTATCTATATTTATCGGTCACGTTGCGACTTTGCATTGCGGGGCCCAAGTGGGCCCACCTATAATTAACATTGACCGTTGGATTGGAATAACACGACATGGATTGAGGATGATCCAAAAAATTACCATCATTGAATATCGCAGCCAAAGGATTAATCTTGTTTAAAATGGACGGTGAGAGTTAAAAGGTTAACATTACCGAAACTTTACAGACGGGAATATGGATGGATGGGATCATACGATCAAGTTGATGTTACAGCTACCTGTAACACATGGCGGATTCTCCTTATCTAACCTTCTATCCATTGGTCCACCAATATCGAAGTTTGGGCACGCTCGGACGCAGCTTCAGTGGATCCCTGATGTGGGGCCCACTTTGATGTATGTATCTCATATCCACTCCGTCAATACATTTTTCCAGGTCATGTTAGGACATGATCCTAAATATATAGTAGATCCAAGTCTCAGTTGGACCACACCACCAGAGACGGTGGTGTTTGAACATTAAAAACTTTTTATGGGCCACAAAAGTTTTGGATTAAGATGATATTTGTGTGGTCCCTTAATCTATTTCTGTGTGACCTTATCATCAGGATGGATGGAAAATAAACATTCAGGTGGCCCCCAAGAAGTTTTAATGGTGGGTGTTCAATCATTATTGTTTACTGTAGCGTGGTCTACTTGAGATATGGATCTTCTTCATTTTTTGTATCATCCACTAAAATGATCTGGAGAAAATAGTGGACGGCGTGGATATAATAAAAAGGCATCAAGGTGGGCCCTAGAGTCAGGGATCTGTGGACCCGGGGATTCACAGAAGCCGCGTCCGGCACGCAGAAGTCCCACCCGAAAATTAACACCTCCATTTGGGCAATCGTATCCTCGTATTTTTTTTAAATGACATGCGTGTCCCAGAAAACGGAAGGAATTTGGAGTTTGGTTGTTCGGGTCGAGTGATGATACGGTGGAGTCCAGAGAACCGGAATACGGTAAAACCATCTCTCTATCGTACACGTGGCATAATGATGCATCAATCGATTCCGTACATCTAGTGTATGCGGTCATGGATGGCCTATTTCAACCAAAAGCAATTCCAAGTAGAGTATCATAATTATTACTTTACTTTTAGTTATCTACTGATTGTTGACCGTACACTTTTTTTTTTGGGGTTTCTACCGATATACTTGGAAAGACACCAATCAGATGGCTGGAATCATCCGATTTCTTTTAACATCTACAGGATATTCAAGTAGATGGATGGCCTCGATTAATGCTTCATCGTGCGGTCTGTAATATGAGATGACTTTCCCAGTTCTTCCTGTCGACCGTATCAGCCATTGAGCTTTGCTGGCCTCGCAGGCACTTTTTCACGCAACGAGGTCTGCTAGAATACATCCCCACCGACTGCAATAGCATATGTTTGAGGTGATCCATTGGATAGTTGTCCTTTTCAATGGTTAGAGCCGTTTATATGATGGCCCTCACCAAGATACACACGGAAAGCCCGTGATATAAATGGTCGGGATCACTGAGATATGACACCAGATTCGAAGGCTAAGGTCCCATGATATAAACGATCGGGATCACTGAGATATGACTCCAGATTCGAAGGCTAAAGTCCTATGAATGTATTCTAGCAAACCTTTCCACGCAGGTTCCTTGCCAGCCTGGCAGTTTAGTGCAGCATTTGATCCGGGGTAGAGGATTTGGTGAGACCCGAGACTCACCAAAGACAGTACGCCCCTTGTCGTGGGACCCATATTGATCTATGAATTCTGTATCTACACTGTCAATCCGTTTTTCCAGATCATTCTATTATATAATTCTGAAAATGAAGCATATCCAATTATCAGGTAGACCACACCATAGGAAAATGTGATGATTGACCAATAAGGGGCCACAAAAGTTCTGAATCAAGCTGATATTTGTTTTACCCCTTCATCCAGGCTCATGCGACCTTTTCAACTGACTGGATGGAAAATAAATAGTATTAAAACATTAAGGTACGACCTAAGAAGCTTTTAATGGTGGGACACCGCTGTCTAATATGGTATGGTCCACCTGATAATTGGATCTGCTTGAGTTTTAAGATAATACCCTAAAATGATCTGAAAAAACGGATGGACGGAGAGGAAACAGAATACATATATCAAGGTGGGCCCCAGGGCAAGGGCTGCACCGTCTTGGGTGAGTCCGGGATCTCGCATAATCCGCTCTCCTGATCCACCATGAGTTGGACGCGGATTGCGTACGGAGTGACTCAGCACACCGTAGTAAACTCTGTGGGCCCTAACGTGATCTGCCGTGATGTACGTATCTTATCCACACTGTCCATCCGTTTTTCAAGATCATTTTAGATTATGGGAAAAAACTTGAAGTGTATCCAAAGCTTAAGTGGACCACACCAAAGGAAACAGTAGGAATTGAACGCGTAGCATTGAAAACTTTCTGGCGCCACAGAAGATTTTTTATCAAGCTGATATTCATGTTTTCCTTATTTCATGTCTGTGTGAGATTATAAACCGGTTGGATGAAAAATAAACATCACGGTGGGCCCCATGAAGGTTTTAACAGTGGATGTCATCCCCATTGTTTCCCATCGTGTGGCCCACTTGAGATTTGGGTACGTTTCAATTTCTTGTTCATGCCATAAAATAAGCTGGAAAAACGGATGGACGGCGTGGATAGGACACGCATTACGGTTGGCCCCATAGAGCAATCCGCATCCGCATGAGTTTGCACCAGAAGACGGCAAAATCAGGGACCTGGACTAATCAAGTGAGCCACATGGGTTGTAAAATGTGGAAGGTTGGCGAAACCCTTTTAAGATGTCCGTCCATTCTCCTCGTTGCAAAAGCCCGTCCTCTTCATGTGGTCATCTTTAACGCGGGGTCCACTGCTCGCCCTTCCAGGTTGGCATATTTGCTGCGTGTCCAAGAGAGCGAGTGGGGGGTCTAAAAGACGGAAACGGATTGGCTACTCTCCCTGACACCAGCCCCGTGGCTGGTGGTCGGTGCTCTGTGGGCCCCACCATGATGCATGTGTTTCATCCTTTCTGTTCATCCATTTTTACGGATCATTTTATAGCTTGATCCCAAAAATAAGAGGTATATAAATCTCATGTGGACCACACCACATGAAAACAATAGTGATTGGATATCTATCATTAAAATCCTCCTAAGGCCTACTGTACTGTTTATTTGACATCCAATATGTTGATTAGGTCATACAGACCCAGATGAAGGGAAAAAACAAAAATCATCCTGATTCAAAACTTTTATGGCCCCAAAATGTTTTTTTATGGTAGACTCTCATTTAATACTATTTCTTGTAATGTGGTCCACTTAAGATTAAGATATACTTCATTTTTTGTCCCATACCTAATGTGGTCCACTTGAGTCATATGCCTCTTCAATTTTTTCTGTGAGGGGCTGGTGTCTCGGGGAGTAGCCAATCCGTTTCCCTAAAAGACATCTATTTGGAAGCGGATTACATTACGTGGTAAGTTACCCACTACGCGCTAGGGCCTGTTTGGCCTAGCGACTTAAGAAAGATTAGGAGGGATGGGATGGTAAAATCTTGGGATATGCCAAACAAGTCAAACAAACTTGATGAACTTATCCTGGGACATAGCAAACTCATGGATCTTAAACCAATCTACTAACATCACCATCATTACCCTAAGGGTGTGTTTTGCCCGGTGGATTAGAAGGAATTGAATGGTATTAGGGTGGATGGCATGGATTTCAAGTTAATGATGGCTGCGTCAGTGGATTGGTGCAAGATACATGGGATTGCTATATCGAGTCTGTTTGGCACGCCCAGCCAATCATGGGATTAAACCTTCTCATTCCTTCCAATCCCTTAAACCAAACACGTCCCAGGCAAATTTGAATGGATTAGGATGGATAGAATGAGATTTAAAGGTAATTATGCTGTTGTCGATGGATTGTCTTAAGATCCATGTGATTGCTATATCTCGGGATCAGATCACCCAGTCTGTTTGGCTTGCCCGGCCAATCTCGGGATTTAACTTTCAATCCCTTCTAATACCATCCAATCCCTTCTAATCCGCCCGGCCAAACAAGCCCTAAAATTGATCCCATCCCTCCTAATCCCGTTCGATCATGGCTAGGGCGTGTTTGGTTGGACGGATTGGAAGGTAAAATCTCACGACATGCTGAGCGTGCCAAATAGACATGGTAAACTTATCAATCCCATGGATCTTAAACCAATTCACGAACACCACCATCATTACCTTAAAATCCATCCCATCCCTCTAAATCCCATGGGATCCGTCCGCCAAAACAGGCCCTTAGCGTACGGAGTAAACTTTGAGAGGTCCACCATGATTAATGCATTTTATCCGCTACGTCCATCTATTTTAGAAGATAATTTTATGACCTACGCCAGAAAAAAAAAAAAAAAAAGAAGAGGCATATCCACTGTTCAAATGTACCACACCACAAGGAACAGTTGAATTGAATGTCTGTCACTGAAAAATTCTTGGGTGCCACCGGAGTTTTGGATCAAGCTTATATTTGTTTATTTCCAATCATCCATGTCTATATGATCTTACGAACCGGTTGGATGACATACAAATATCATTACGAGGCGCAGAAAGGTTTCAACAGTGGAAATCATTATTCCCCCTGTTTCCAGTGTTATGATACACTTGATCTTTGCATATGCTACAATTTTGGATTCAACCCCTTAAATTAGATGGAAAAATGGATGGACGGCGTGGATAGACCACATACCACATACATTCAGGGTGAGCCCAACCACGATGTCCACGATCCCATTATGTAGAAGAAATCAAGACCCGTTCACTCAACAGACGACCACCCTGAATAAAAAATAATAGACGAGTCTTAAAACTAGCCTTCACTGTGAAATTGTACCGGATTAGGTGTGGCCCGGTCTCACCCAAGACGTGCGGCCCTTACCGTGGGGCCTACCTTGATGTATGTATTCTATATCTGCATCGGCTCCATCCATCCGTTTTCCTATATCATTCTACCACGTGAAGGAAAAAAGAAGAAAAAAAAAAAAACAAATATCAGCTTCATCCAAAACTTTTGTGGCCCATTAATGGTCAATTACAGCTGTTTCTTATGGTATGGGCCA
The DNA here is from genome assembly GCF_029962835.1 of Magnolia sinica. Classification (NCBI taxonomy): domain Eukaryota; kingdom Viridiplantae; phylum Streptophyta; class Magnoliopsida; order Magnoliales; family Magnoliaceae; genus Magnolia; species Magnolia sinica. The sequence goes on along the minus strand of NC_080573.1, from coordinate 996,736 downwards.
CTTAAGAATTAATAGTCATTTTTGGGCTCATGATCTGAAAAAATATGGAAAAACGGATTGATGGCGTGGATATAGAATACATGCATCAAGGTGGGACCCACGGTAAGGGCCCCACCGTCTAGGCTTAGGCGGGGGCTGCATCTAATCCGCTCTCTCATGAAAAACACATGTGGGCATTGCCAGCCTCGTGGTGGACTATGCCCGATTTTTACACGGTCATGGTCAGCGCGGGACCGCGTCAAGCACAGCGCAGATGTTCCACGCGCTTAAAATGATACACCCGCTCGTGTAAAGATGCCTGCGGTAAGTGGCCAAAGAGAGATAGATATACGGTAGAATCGGTAGAAACGATATGTGGTGGAAGCTGAGCCATCTCTCTACACTACAAGATGGACCGTCCGTATGGATGGAAAATTATTCAAATACACAGACTGGATGATCCTAGCCGTCTGATAAGAAAAGGTTAACGGTTAACATTCATTGGAAGAAGGTGAAGAAAGCGATGAGTTAGAACCTGCGATTGCGTTTTTCTCCGTATCTGAAGCAATATTAATGGTCCAAGTAGATGGATGGTCTTGATTGATCGGAGATCATATCGAGCTCCACAAGCACCAGAATCGTCTACAGCAACAATGTGCAAAACACCCTAGCTCCGGGGGTCCTTCACGTTGTATATGTACCGTACATATCTGATTAATATTCAACGGTGGTAGGCATTCAATTTCCATTTTTTATTGTAATGTGGTTCACTTGAATTTTAGAAATGTTTCAGTTTTGATCTCATGAACTAAAATTGGGCTGGAAAATGAATCGACGTGTTGGATGAGACACATACATCACGGTGGGCCCCACCCGTCACTCCAGACTTGGGCATTTAACGTGTCTGCGGGGTGTAAGTGCGTGTGTATTTAACACAAAAAAACAAAAGGTGCTGCAAGAATTCCGTTCCGTTCGACAGGCTATACCGTGTCATCTCCTTCCTGCAGAAAAGTGCATCGCACTAACTTCATTAACTGGTATGCTGAACCTAAATTTGACACGTGTACGGTTGTCAATGACCGAACCTGTCATTGGATCAATCCGGCGTAGACGTGTTACCATCAGGCAAATAGAACGATCCTAAAACATTTCAAATCCGAGTGCTGGGCCGGACTCGGGTCGGGCAAAATAAATCTCAATTAGGCCCGGTCCGAACAGCTCAAGCAGAGCCCAGACCCAGCCCGTTTACAGCCCGCTGGTGATAAAGAGCTCCCTCGCTCGCTCGCGTTCATCATCAACAACAACTCAGAGAAAAAAAATTGATACTCCAACGGAGAAGGGTCCACATGGACTCGCACGATCACCATACACGAGGCATGTGGGTAAAGCAATTTAAACCGTTCAAATCTTAGGCCGCACTGTACAGTTGACATGTTTTTTTATTTTAACCATCCGTTTTGACGGTCACCAATCGACCCCATAACAGGGACAAGGCTCTGAGATGACTAGGATGATTTGATGATGATTCGACGGCTACCGATCAGTAGGTTATCCTTTCTCTGTGATCGTTGGATTTCAACGGTCCATATGGGCCCATGACCCGAGACTATTTGGATTGCTGAATACATAATACGGTGCATGTGTAGATGCGTATTGCTGGTCATGCTACGCCAGCGCATCAAACAATTTTGGATATTGACGGATGTTCCCTCGAGCTTTTTTTAAATGACTTAAGTATCCTAACAAGAGAGCGCACTAGGGTTTTCTCGGAGCAGCAAGATCTCTCTCTTTTTTTTCTTTTTCTTTTCTTTTTTTTTTCAAAATTCTGTATTAAAAAGGAATAATTGTCGACCAGATACATATGCGTAGATAGGTAGGACATCCTGTCCGTGTAAAGGACGGACCCCGCTATGAGGATGATCGCCTCAAAATCAGGGCTGCTCCATTTACCAGGCCGGCCACACTGTCAAAATCGATGGTCAGCCGATAATCTAACCCGACAAGAAGATTTCACCAGCCTGATTTTTTTTTTTGTGCCACGTGACCTGGGAGCGGATTAGGTGCGGCCCAGGCCTCACGCCAGACGACACGGTCCTTACTGTGGGGCCCACCTTGATATATGTATTTTATTTCCTCACCGTCCATTCATTTTGCTTGATCATTCTGGGGTATGAGCTGAAAAATGGAACAGATTCAAATCTGAGGTGGACCATACTCTCAGAAACAATGATGATTCACCATTAAAACCTTACTGTCGGCCACAAAAGTTTTGTAACAAGCTGATATTTGTTTTTTACCTTCATCTGGGTTTGTGTAGAGGTTGGATGGGCATTAGGAGGTTTTTAATGGTGGGACGTTCAATAACCATTGTTTCCGCTATGGTCCACCTTAGATTTGGATCGGCTTCATTTTTGGGATTATTACCTACAGTTATCTGGCAAAAGTGATGGACGACGTGGATATAGAATACACACATCAAGGTGGGCCCCACAGTGAGGTCCGTATGTAATCCGCTCCCACGTGATCTTCATGGTGTGGCCTATCTTTTAAGCGGTTAGGAAGTCAATAACCTTTGATGTAAACGAAAGTGAGAAGTGCTGAATAAGCTCCGCCGGGAAGGTTCTGTATGAAACTGGATTCTCATTTCTAAGCCCTTGCCTTGGTTCGACTTTGACTGAGAGAACCTCGAGGCTCTATCCAATAAGAAAAGCAAAAGACACTTGAGTCATAGAGGTCTCACTACTTCTTATGGTCAGACTCTTTCTTAATAATGAGCAACATTTAATTGATGATGGAGCTCGCGATCATCATGTTCGTAATGAGATAGTTGTAATGAATCGCAAGCAACCACTTGATAACGGTGAATTGCAGGTCATCACTCTGATCATAAGAAAGTTTTCGTACATGCTTAAGAAGAAGATAAATCTTCAGCTGCACAACATCTTTTGAACGAAGTGCACTGTGAATTAAAAGGTTTGTGATTCGATTATAGATGATGGGAGCAATGAAAATATCATATCAATGATTACAGTGAAAAAGCTGCAATTAAAGATAAAAAAAATCCTTTTTCACATATAATTGGATGAATTAAGGAGGTAAGCGATAGAAAGCTTATTGAACGATATAGTATTCCATTCTTCATTGTTAAATATTATAAGAACAAAGTAATGTGTGACATGGTTGATATGAAAGTTTGTCATTTGTTACTTGATTGACCATGACAATACAATGTTGATGCTACGCATAGAGGATGGATAATATTTTTATTTTTGTTAAAGATGATACAAATATTATCCTCACTCCTTTGAGAATAGAGAACCAACCAAATAGTTCTAAAGTGAAAAGGTGCTTACGCGTAATTGAACAAGATTTTGTCAAAGAATCTAAGGAGATAAGGGAGATCAATGGCATTTGAAAAGACAAAAAAAAATAGAACCCACGACCATTATAGAGAAGTTGAAACTAGTACTATAGGAGTTTAAAGGGATTATGCTCAATGAGTTAGCCCCCATGAGAGATATTATTCTTGCTCAGGTAGAGTTTCCCTTCAACAACATATAGAATTAATCCACCAACAAACACCCATTCAAGGTTATGTATGGTCATGTTTCCAAAGATACACTCCACCTAACCCAATTGCTTGAGTTACCGGGTATAAGTGTTACAATAGAAAAAAATGGCAAACCTGATTGTAATAGTGGCTGGTAAGGTTTTAAAAAAGTTATAAGTGTCCAATGTCAATTATAAGGAAGATGTTGATAAACATCGAAACTAGAGATTTTCAACTGGGATGTATAACAAGCTGAGGAATAAAAAGATCAGCTCTATTTCGATCCTCAAGAAAATCATTGATAATGTACATATTGTATATCTATCCGGTGGCATAGAGATCTCACAAACTTTCATTATGGAAGACCTTCATGAATTTCATGAGATGAGTTTGCTAAAGAACTCGAGTACAAGCACTCTTTAATTGGATGGGATTGATGTACGATGAGGCATATAAATACATTCCTAGCATGGTTGGACTGAAAGAAGGTCAAACAGAAGCGAAATTAGTCCATTAGATTTGGGTCCATTCCTACATAGGGCATGATGCAATTCGGACCCAGCATGCTCGGTTTGAAGAAATTCACTATGAAGATGATTAAACTGTCACTCAAAATGTGAACTTTAAATCGACCGTGACCTTTGATCCAGGCGTCGTTATAGGACACACAATCTATCGATCTTTATGTAACAAGTCATCCAGGGTCAACCGGCTTGCATAGCAGATGTGTCGATCTGTTCTATGAGAAACACTTCCTTCCAATTCAAAATCATAATTTTAGTAAAAAATTGCTATTTTTAGTAAGTTGTAATTTGAATGTATTTTCTATGTTTTAGAGTTTTAGTATATCCAGTATTTTTAAAAATTACTTCTGTTTATGCTACTAATCATTCCATGAGATTAAATTATGACCTTTTATTTTTAATAAAATTTACTATTTCAAGTAAATTTATTTAATTGAATTAGGATCCATAATTAAGGTTTTTACTTTTTCTTTATAAATAATGTAAATGGAAAGCCTGAGCATTATTAAATAATACAATTAAATTTATTTATGTGAATTTAAGAAACTATCTCGTGGCTTCAAGAACTTTATTATTTAAAATAGACAAATGGTGATCTTCTTCGTTATTGTTGTATGTTCCTTCTTGCATCAATTCCAAATACAAGCATACAAGCTCTCAAATATAAGATTTGGATTCCAATGCATTTCAACCAAACATAACTGATGCATTCCAAATCCAAGCTCGCCATTAGAATATCACGTGAAGGGCCAAAAAAAGAAAAGCGTTGGCCTACGTTAAGAAGAGAAGAGGTGTGTAAACGTCACGGTTTGTACCTTCTGATTGGTGCAGCCTCTGAACTGTCGGTATCCACGATAGGGCAACTAGATGAACGGCCCGGATTCACTGTATTGCCTTTCCACGTGTACCATGGACGATGGAATATTGCTTGGAAGGTGCTTTGTTTCCTCATCGAAAAAGTTGCATGGAAGCTCACTGGAAATATATAACGGGCCCACCTGCAACCGGACACACATAAACATCACATGCAATTTCGCTCAAATTCCAACGTGGCATGCCTGTATAACATCCGAACGGTGAACGATGTGGGACTATCATACAGGTCGTCGACCTCTTTGCAAATAATGGATGATGAAATAACCACCTTCCGACAGTCTGATTTAACGTGCATGTGTGGCCAAACTGATGAGTGGAATGACCTTATTCTTTTTCTCAGGTGATCTTCACAATAGGGTCCACCTTATAAGCGGCTTGGATGTCCTACATATTTGCCATGTTAGCATTTGAGAGGGGTTGCATGTGATGCTTAGATGGAACTGGTTGTAGCGATCGGAATTTTGAAACTCCGGGAATGGTGACCGTAATGCAGGCGCCTATGTTTTGTGCTAACTTGTAGAAAATCATTACCATCCAAATGATGGGCCACACCATGAAGATCACGTGGCACAAAATCAGTATCTTTTCCAGACATCAGATGGGCCACTACATTGGGATCATGGAAAATCAATGGTGAGCATACAGGTGTTGGCCCATCTAATTCGTGCATCACTCTGGTTTTCAAAATTAGTGGTGTTCATGGCCAACGGCAGGGATGGCTGGATTTATGACACTTGTTGAATGGATTTTTGTACTCTCACAGCATCATTATTTTAAATTTTAATGAGAAGTGCGAGTCTAGACTATCGTGATTGTCAATCCAACCCGCATTGAATGAACTAGTGGCCATGGCACATGCCATCCACGTGGAGAGAGAGAGAGAGAGAGAGAAAGAGAGAGAGAGAGGACGTTGGCTACATGCACAAGAAATAGGGAATATTGCAACAAGTTTGTTTCAATGAGTCTCATCCTCACCGTTCCTGGTGCCTTGGTCCACTTCAACTTTCAATCTATCTCAAAATTTGGATCACGTCCTAATAGGAGACACCAAATCATATGAATGGAGTGGATGTCACACATACATCACGGTGGGCCCCATAAAGCTTTTGTGGGCTTTACTCAAAAGAGGAGGGAAGTGGCACAGGAGGTATTGGATATATAATTTTAAAAAAAAAAAAGAAAAAAGGAAATTGAAAAGATAAGTACCTCTAATTAACCGCAAGAGTAAATTGTTTTATTATAGAACAATTATTATTTTTAATTTTGAGTTATCGAAGATTTCTCAAATCGAATGTCTTTGAGAAATTGGCTGTTTTACACCTTTCTCGTACAATTATTATAGATGTTTGGGGTCATGACATGGTATGTTGAATGAACTTTCTATAATCCAAAATGTGCACGATTGGTGGTGGTCCACGCAAATGGACGGCCAAAAACTATTTTCTACAGTATTATGCAGTCACGCCCTCTGATTTTGCAAAAACTTCAATGAAGATCGTTTCACCCTGAGATTTGAATGTGTGGTTACGATGAACTTGTCCTCTCAAGTGTGTTGTAATTTCTCCTTTGCCTTTGCAACTGAGTTTTGTGTTGAAATTACCACTTTATCCTTCGAAATTTGAATTTAAAGACGAAAATCTTCATCCAACTGATTTCCTCTCTATTTGTTGTCCAAATTACCATTTTCACCTTAAAGTTGATGATTCCTAATCAAACCCGTAGAACTATGGAACTGGACGGGAACCGACCAAACGGTCTAGTTTGGTCCAGTTCTACAGTGCAACGGTTTCGGTTCCGGTTCCAAAAATCAAAGAACCGATTACATTGGTTTGGTTCTCAATTTATAGATATGTAGAATTGAACCGAACCGTTAATCGATCTATAAAATCAAACCGTGGATCTGAACTGCGGAACCGAATCATGGAATCAAACTTGGAACTGAACTAGGAACCCTTTGATTGTTTCCATATTTGATTCATGATTTATAGTTTACAATGCACCATTTGATTGTTTCCATAAATGCATTTTAACACGCCTTATACAATATTAAATGGATCACAACACGAATGAACATGGGCAAGATTATAAAATAAAATATGAAATTGGGCTGGATTATAAAAAGCCCAGAACCGTGGAACCGATTCGGAACGGAACCAGTTTTAAGGGTCCGGTTCTAGTTCGGTTCTAGGGTGCTAACGCTCCAGTTCCGGTTCCGAATATTGTAGAACCATTGGGAACAGTTAAATTCCGGTTTCACCCTAAAATCAGACCGAACCGACCCATATGCACCCCTAATTCCTATCAAGCCCATTACCGTTTTAGCGATCCATAATATTCCTTGAAATTATTTTCATTTCATTGAAACAAGGCTTTTGATTTCAAAAATGTTTTTAAAACCCTGTGTGTGTGTGTGTGTGTGTGTGTGTGTGTGTGTATTAAAGCTTCTAAAGAAGAATTACAGGGATATTAGAGCTTGAAGATAAAGATTGCAATGAAAGTGGAAGAAAACTATATTACTGATTGGAAGTACAAGTACGGCTGAATCTTCATGGCCTGAGAATCTTTGGTGGCAAAAGCCAACTCTATTGCATTCCTTGGTCTGAGATCTAGGTCTACATGAAAAGATAAAAGCCTTCTCATCAACAACATTGAAGACATTCATAATCAAAGTTAGAGATTTTCATTTCTTTATTATTTTAATATATATTTGTGTCACAATTGCCTATTATACATTGATTTTTACTAGATTGCAAAGATCCTTCTTGTTTAGAACCGAATTGTCTAAGCCACCGAGTTGACCCCCAACTACGGAGCCGAAAAAAGGTGCTTCACACCTTCTTTTCTTGTCACTTCAGTTCCTTATTTAGATTTCTGCTTAAATATTTTATTTTTTTTTTGAGTCATTTTGCTGAAATTATGTGGTTTCTACCTCCCCACGCTAAATGCCATTCAAATTGAGCTAGCAGCAGGCTGATTTAAGAGTTCAATCTTCAAAGATCCTCCACGCACGTGGGCCACGGCATAGGAAACAGTTGGATGGACACACTCACCATTAGTTGCATAGGGCTCACCATGGCATCTATATTCCATCCAATCCATTCTTCTGATATGCCTCATCAAGATAAAAGCATTCCCCAATAATCACAATTCCAAAATTTAAGATGGTTAAGATAAATTTTCATACTGCGCCCTATGGGGTGACCCGCCGTGTGTTGAATCAGCCTTCTTTTTGTGGGAAGGTCAAATGAGGGGTATTGTACCTGATGGACGTTGTAGACCTCAACCATGCATAGACGTTTTCATTTTACATCTAGATCATCCTTTGAATGAAAGACCAGTCAACCAATTATCAAAATCAATAAGTGTTCACCATATTTCATTTAGACCATCCATTAGATGTATACCAATCACAGTTCCAATATAAAATCAGTATACATCATATCTAATTTGGGACCCTCAATTTGAACGGTTAATTTAGTATCTAAATGCAACATTTACAATTTCTAAGCACCTGTGCATCAATCCCACACTGCCAGAGTATCCAAGTTTTCTTTTTAGAAATACTGCATTTCTGTATTGAAATGCTTAATTAGATTCTAAACCCACATTTATTGGATGGTGGGAGATGCGCACGCCAACTTACACTTATCCACAGAGCACCTGCAATCTTCCCCAGAAATAATAAACAGAAAAACTAAAATATGCTAACAAAGTATGCAAAAAAATGAAATAAAATAAACCGCATTGGCCACTCATAAAATAATATTTAAATAATTTGACTAGCACTTTTACAGGGTTGAAATCTAATCCTAGTTAAATAAGTGACAGCAATCATTGGTAATGAAGCGAAAGAATAATGGACAGAAATGGACATGGAAATGGGACAATTTGGTGCCCCTACGAGACCCACCTGGATAACAGGTTGTTAAACAGAGCATGACGGTTCATTGTAGGTGACACTCAAAAGCTCCTGCTTCTAAGATCAGTTGATGATTTCCAAATTGATCAGCAGTGTTTCATTTGAACACCATCTTCGGCTGATGATGCTTTCACTTGTTTCCTAACCCAAATTAGAAGAGTCTTTGTTTGATGTTCTGCTGCTCGAGGGCTCCCTTGGCATCATTCGCATGAGTTCCTGTACAATCTCCGACATTGGCGGACGGAATTCCGGCTCAGCCTGCAAGGAAAAACAATAGCCTTTCATTTCCTGAGGGTCAACGAGGAAATTTGTTGAAAGCCAGAAGCTCCATATGAACAAAGACAATATGAGAGAGAGAGAGAGAGAGAGAGAGAGAGAGAGAGAAGAAATTCCTTGGTTTAATAGTTTGTTTGTTTTGCCAAAGCGGACCATAGGCTTTATCAGTATCTCCCGGTTATGTTGGTTATTATTTGTCTCGGAAAGTCCAGATGCAGTGCTGTAATGTCGGTATTATGGGATATTGAAGACCAAAATTTGCACAGCATACTCAGTTTTGACAAAACCGCTGGTTCGTTGGGGCCCACAGGTGGATGGACCATGGATCTAAAATCTTCTAGGTAAGACAATCCCATCCTTTCCAATTTGTGGTCTGGAAGTTGAAGGTTAAGAAGTGAAAGACCCAAGATTAATGATCTAGCATCTTTCAACTGCGAGAGTGCTCACTGCTTACACCAGACCAACAGTCTGGATTGCCGAACCATGGGCCCCACTTGTACAAAACTGAAAATCGAGTATATACTGTCCAGATCCTTGGTTTGAGAATCATACAATTCAAGCATACAAGGGAATGTCACAATGATGGCATTTTATATCATTTCTTGTTTAAATCACTTAGGAAGATGCAAGACAAGACCCCAATGATTTTCTGGCCATCAAAAGAATTGCACCAATCCCCACTCAGGAACATAATGACTCCCGTTGTACGGGCAAGCTCACATTTCCATCCCAAAAAGTGATTATCCCTTGGTTACCAAAATAGCAATAATAATCGGAAATAAGCACATTTAGGACCCAAAACATTAAGAAAGTGCAAACAGTATTTTACAAACATGCATGTATTGGTGAGAATAACAAACTAAGATACACAGGTAATTCACCTGAATGCATATAGAAATGATGTCCGCAAACCATGATAAAGATTTTTCAGGGTATTTTCCACGGAGAGAAGGATCAACCATTCTTGACAATGAGGCAATGTCATGAAGATGATTGACGGCCCATCTTGCCAGGTGTTGCTCCCCTCGAGGTCTTGAACTACAAGAATTTTTTTTTTAAAGAAATTAAGAAAAATGCAGAAGAATGATAAACCACCAGTATAACAACAATAACCAAACTAAAATGTCCTACCTGTCATAGGATTTTCGACCCGTAAGAAGTTCTAACATTACTACCCCAAAGCTGTAAACATCACTCTTGCATGTATATGTTCCTGACTGAATGAATTCTGGTGCACCATATCCCAATGATGATAGAATGTTTCCTGACAACTAAAAGAAAAAAGAAAAAAAAAGGCAACATCTTAATACTCAACATGTTGAAGTTGTTCGAAAAAGTCTCTGATATCATGCAGCATTCATTTACCTGTCTTACAGATCCAGACATAATTAATGGAGCCAAACCACAATCAGAGGCACGTACGCCTAGCTCATCATCAAGAAGAAGATTGGCAGACTTGAAATTTCGATGTACAACAGGAGGTTGACAGACTTCGTGCAGATACCTGAATCACACACAAAAAAATTATTTTGCCATTCCAAATAGTTCTACCAGGGTTGCAAAGTTTATCTCTACTCAGGTCAGCTTTTTTATTTCTGTTTGACTCGGCCAAGTACATGAACTTGCCAATCATAAAGTACCAACCCTATCTCTACCTGGCCATTTTTACTAAACCAGAATTTGAACTGGATGCTCACAGAAACCTAACCAAACAGAGTTGACTCAGACAACACTTTATTTAACCCTTCAAATTAGTTTAGTGAAAGTTCAAAACATTGACTCAACTTCAATCAATCTTTTGTTTGTCTTCAAATCTCTTCAGTAGGTGTGGTGCATCTTTCTATCATACCAAGATCTATGTAGAAGTTTTTGTTTTCTCTTCTTTTCTTATTTTAATCAGATGCTACTTACTCAAGAGCTCCTGCAGCTCCAAGGGCAATTCGGATGCGTGCATTCCACGATAATTTCTTCTCAAGTTCCTCACCAGAGTGGAGAACATCGATAAGTGTCCCGTTATTACAGTACTCATAGACGAGTAGTCGCTGCCCATGCTCCATGCAATAACCCACAAGCTCAACAACATTAGCATGCTTGAGCTTAGAGATACTCAATACTAGATCTAAAAAATCTTCATCCGTCTGCAGCATGTTAGATGCATTGTCCAGCTTCTTAACTGCCAAAAACTGTAGCGAATGCAAAGGAAAAGAATCAGTGTGAAGATCTCAAAAAGATGCATGCATGTCTAGAAAGATAAGAAGATGATGGATATATAGATAGAGAGGAAGAGAGAGAAGTGAGACTGTGCGCACAGTTGCAATATGTACCCTTATTCCTACAAGCATAGTGGTTGATAGATGGTGTCTTCAAGATGTGGAGATGATTGATCACTTATCCATCCATTGCTCCCATGCCAGAGTTGTGTGGGAAGGGTTCTTTGGCTGTTTCAATGTTGCTTGGGTGGTTCTGGGCAATATTAAGTCATTCTTTCTCGTGTGGCAACGGGGAGGCCTTGGGAAGGTAGTCAGAGGTGGATGTTAGCTTTGTTGGCTGGCCTTTGGACCCTATGGGGTGAACGGAACAACTGCTTTAGGAACCAAAGCGCATCTGCATTGAAGGCTTTTAGGAAGGTGAAATCTGATATGTTGGAGCGGGCTTCTTGATTATTGGGCTTTTGCAAAGCTTATTGGGTTTCCTTTTAGGCTAGAATTTGGTTTAGGTTGTTGGGGTCGCAATGTTTTCAGCCTTGTGGCAGGGAATCCTTGTTTTGTAGTTTTGGGCTTTTCTTTCTAATAAATTTTCATCATCTTTCAAAAAAAAAAATTTATTGGTTGATGGACATGCAAGCTAAAAGACATTTTCCAGAATTCTGTTGTAACTATGGTTCAAAATGTTGGCCTATGTAATATTTATCTACTGGTGTGACATTCTGACCTATTTAAAACTGCATTTTAAAAGTTTTTTCAAGCCATCGACAAAATTCACACTGATATGGATATGCAACACTTGCTCTTTTTTTTTTTAAACACACACACACGCCACAATGGGTACCCTCAAACCCATGACCTCTATTTTGAAACTCTTTTGAGTCTACCACTGAGCCATGAGTAGGGACCCCTGGACATGCAACACTTATTGGTTGATATGCACCAATATGTATCAGTTTGGAGCTGGCTGAAATTTTGAATGTGTGATTAAACAAACAAAAGCATGATAAGATTTGCGAATAGAAACAAAATGAATCCTTGAAAACAATATGGATGCATACTTTCACCAATATAAAATGAAAATAACAAAACCAAACCAACAGGTAGTTTCCTTTACTGACTTGGGCTAAAGTAACAGAGTCCAAGCGGCAAGTGCCTGCTTCAAAACGGTGTTAATATGCACATTCCAGCTATGGTACAGCGCTAGATTGTGGCAAGCTCTGATGAATTAATGCTGGAATATACTGCCCTTTCTAGGAAGATGATTGAGAAAACAAGCAGTTCAGCCTTCTTTGTGTAGAGAAGGATGGATTACTAGACTGTACAGATAATGTATATCTAGCCTGCATTAGACAAGAACTAACAACCAGTGCAGTGAAAGGCATTTTGGACCACCTATGCCACACCTGGGCCCCAGGCGTACACCTAGCACATAACACCTAGGCGTGCCAGGCTGCCACCTGCATAAGGTTGGGTCGTACGCTTTTGAGTACCTCAAAGAATGGTATTTTTGGTATGTTGTGGAAAGACATCTTATAAACCCCCTCGGATCACATTGTCCACGCTTCTTTTATGTCAATGCTTTTATTTATGAAACATGCCTCCTCTCTCAAATTCTGTTTTTTTTTTTTTTTCCTGAACTCGTGAGATCTTGATTTGTTTCCTCTATTGATGTTTTAAGCATTGCATTGGGCTTCTTAAAGAAATTTGAGTTTACATTTGTGCCATACAAGAGATCAACAAATTGGGGATTTTAGGCGAATTCCAGATTTGGGGATATTGAAAATTTGGACCTTCATGGTTTGGAAATTTTAGGGAATTTCAAAGTTAAGATTTTGGGTTAGGGAATTTGGAGGAGTAGGGGAAATTAGTAAATACAGGGTTAGGATATAGGGAAATTTGAATACAATGGTTTATAATTGGGTAATTTAGAAAAAAAAAAAAAAAAAGGGGTGGGGGGTGATATGAAATTTTAGGGTTTTGTGGAATCATTGGAATGTTTAAGTAGAAGTAAGTTTTTAGAAGTGGTGTCTAATTATCACTCTATTTAAAATACCAAATAACTCTATAATTAGTTTTTGTTATTGTGGTAAAATTAATTTTAGAGATATAGCTATTAAAAAAAATCATTATGTATTATGTATTTATATCTAGCATATGCGATATTAAAATAAATTTCTAAAACAATTTTGTGGGGAATATCTTGGCATGCACAAATCTTTTTGGCATTCCAAGGGTAGTCGCGCCTAACAAGCTATTCCATAATGGTAACCACCACCCCTTTTTATTTTTTGCAAAAAAAAAAAAAAAAAAAAAAACCTATTTTGGCCCCCCATAATGGACCATTATCGGGGCTGTTACAGGCCATTTTTTCAATAATAGCCCTTACAAGCCCGTAATGCATAATGGATGTAACATAGCCGTTTTAGAAAACCTTCACTTATAACAACATGATATGTTAATGTTGTGGGATTTATATCATCACTGGGAACATAAAGTTAGCTTAATATTGTGTTATATAAACAATGAAGACGGTAATGGTAACTGATTGTGCAAGCCTCTTCATAAACCCTTGAATGCCATTCACCACCACAAAAGACACTAAAGAAGCACTGCAGATCTTTTCCCAAAGTGTCTCCTATGTGCAATTAAGACCATCTAAAATAGTTAAAATCTATTTACCTAGCAGATAACGAATGAGTTAAATAGTTAGAATATATCTGAAATAAAGTAGATCACTCAAAGACTGTTCTTTCTCCTGAGTATACCTTGTGTTACCTATTTTGTTATAATCCTCTGTATCATGATGGCTTAAGGAACCTTGCCTTGGACTCAAAACACCTTTGTTGATTTCACAAACACTGGTGACTAGAAAAACTAGAAGCAGAGTTTTATAGTGAGAGAAAAAAAAAAAAAAAACCACATCTGTGTAAGATTTCTTTACTATTTGCCCCATCCTTTAGAATTTTAAGATGGGTATCTCTTCAAGCACCTCCTGATGCAAATATGAAACAACGACAACATATTTGCTGTTACAGCATACTCCAAAAGAGATTTCAGAACAACTTAACTGAAAGTACCACCCGCACAAGTGCACGCCCAGACACAAACATGATATTGAGGATATTCAAAGAATCACATTTTTCGAATGGATTCAAATCCCAACATATAACAGTCCCCCTCAAATTTAAAATCAAGAAGCATTACCTGCCCATTAGGAAGCTCTGCCCGATAAACACTACCCAACATTCCGACTCCAATCCGGTTTTCTTGCCCAAAACTGTTTGTATATTGCTGGAGAGATGCAACTGTGAAAGATGTCACAGCTGGAGAAGCTACATCTTTTGGCAATTTGGGAGGCATGACAGGCTCTACAACAACTTTTTCAACAGGTGGAGGCAACAAAATCAACCCTGTTTCCGGCATATCTATCTGATGTTCCTCTACTGGTTTCTGAACTGCCACCTTTGGACTGGGAACTGTTTGAAATAATTCAAACAAACTAATTAGGATAGGAATAAGTAGCATGGAATAGAAAATCACTCAATCATATTAAGAATAGAGACAAATTTACCTTTCTCTATTTGGTTGGCTGGTTGAATCAAAGACTCATTGCCTTTAGGCTTTTCTCTGGGCTTCTTATACACACCAGTTTCCTGCCTCCTGGTAATTTTGTCAACCTCTGATTCCTTTCTGCAATATCTTATTAAAAGCATAACTGCTAGAATAGCTACTAAAAACAATATCAACCCCACAAACGCATATGCAACGATTTTTGTAGTTTTTCGGGATTTTCCATTCTTCTTAGTTTGGTTGTCATCTTGAATAGATGGACCATTTGCTGATTTTCCAGGAGTTTTTCCAGGAGTTGTTCCAGGAGTTGGTCCCTCCGAAAGAGGAGGCGGTGGAGGCAATGATACTGCTGGAGATGGAGCAGTAGTAGTATTGAATGGGTTTCCATCCTTTCTGCATAATAAAATCAAAGTCACTTCGAAATGTTAGAATTGGGTCAACTATAAATTTGGATAAAGAAACAAAAGCATGTAACCTCAGAGCTGAATGTATTTCATGAATCACTCTTATAAAAGGAAGCCATTGTTTACATGCATTCCAACTGACAAATAGCCCACCCTTCATATGTTTGACAATATCATTGTACTATTGTATTACTAAAAGTGGTGAGGATGGGTGTGTTTACTGGTCGGAGTGTGTGCCATTAACAATTTCCCTTGTAAAAGAATTCCATAATAAACACTAGCAATCAACATGCTAGTTGAAAAATGACAATATTACTATTTTTCATAAGCAACAGAATTGCATTAAAAGAGAGACGAGATGGTATCCCTTAAGTAACTGTTAGTCTCAGCAATGTACAAGGATTTTTGGTCCACACCATACTTTTTCCAAACAATCAGCCATAGAATTGGCCACTGTAGGGATGTGATTAAAAAGAAAGTAGACAAAACAACCAGCTCTCTAACTTCATTACAAAGTGCTTCTTCCAAGGAGTTGTCTTAGACCATAAGCCAAATCAATAGCGCTCTTGGAGTCGCCATCGATGATGATCTCAAAATAGCCAACTTGGTCTTTATTTAGCTTCAGACCAGTCTTTATCCCCTCCAGTTCAACTTGGTTTGAGTCACCAACCCCAAGCAGCCATAAGATGGCAAGAAAGATTCTACCCCTTACCATCCCACAACCACTGACTGCAATAGTTTTGCCATTGAGCTACCTTCTACATTCATCTTCCACCATACCAAAGTAGGGAGTTCCCTCCAGCAATCTTTGACAGGAGCCTACTGTAACCATTAATTATATTACTCGAACCTGAAACGAAAACTTGTGACCGACAAGCCTACGAACTCCTTCAAGTTCCAGCCCATTCAATGAAAGACACATTGGTTTAAATAGCTAAGCTATGTAGTGTGCAGCTTACACTACATAGCGTAGTTTAGCCTTAGCACTACGTAGCTCATGAAAATAGTTTAAGTCATGTATAGCATATGCTACATAATTTGGATACGCTACATGCTATGTAGCTCGCATTACAAATTATTTTTCACTACAAGATTAAAATCAATTAATGTTTTCAATTATTTGTTACATTTTTCTATTTGCAATAAAAGTTAGTTAATATTTTCAATGCTTTTAGTAAGACAATATGAGTAACAGTATTAAATCACTCCTATTGCTCTTTCTTTACCTTTATACTTAATCATTGCCCTTTCCTAACTTTAAGTTGTGTTTGATTGCACCAAATGTCATGAAATTTTGTTAAATTTCATTAATCAATCTAATTTAGTGCAGAATATCATGAAGTTGGTGCAACCAAGCACAACCTTGATTAAAATCTAGAAGTAGTCATACGCCTCATGCTTCAAAGGGGTGAACGCTACACAACACGCTATTCACTATTCAAAACACCGGAGAAACATTGATTCTTTCAACCAAACTATTGATCAATGACAATTTATCATTAGAAATTCCATTGTTTCTTTCCTTTCAAATGCCCCAAAGGATAGTGTGAGGGAGCACTCTCCACAGATTTTACCATGCTCTTTTGAAAAGCCAATTCCCCAACTTTTGAAGAGATTGTCCACACTCTTTGCGGTCACCCAAGACATTCTGTAAATAGTTGAGGTCTGCCAAATGCTCCAAGCTACCTCAAAATGGAAAAGAAAAGGTCATCAACTATCTTCATCCTTTCTGCAAAGGATACACATATTTGGTAACATTCCCAACTCTGTTTCAAAAAAAGGATACACATATTTGGTAACATTATCCAGAGTGAGAATGTTGTTAGCTGTGGCATCCAAAAAAAAAGCTTCTAGTCTTGGAGATGCCAGAGATACACTCTTGAGTGACCCAACATAGGCAGGTATTTTAGGTAAAATGCTCTTTGAAAGAGAAAGACCCACTAAACAAAGCAGCCCAAATCCACTTCTCGACCTCATTCACCAAATGAAACACGCCATCGAGCAAATCAAGCATTTCTTCGAGCATCTGGATCTCTGGGTCTTTGCAAATGCCTCCTAAATCTCATGTTCCGCACCAACTTAAAGGCCTAGAAAAACCGTAAGTAAGTCCTTTATCTTCATATGAGTAATCGAATGTGGTCTTGGAAATCTTTGTGCATGTAAAGAGGTCCACGCCACCACCCATTTGTCCTCCCAAATCTAATTCTTTTCCCACTTAACACCAAGCATTGCATGGCATCTTCAAGAGTTTTACCTACACCTTTTAAACCATCTCCAATTTTAGGAAATCACCTTGCAAATGAGCTCAAAGGAATCCATTCATCCCACTTAATTCAGTATTTGCTTCAATAACATGTCTCCATAATGAACCCTCGCTCACGGCCAAACTGCCACCTTCTTTTGGAGAGAAGCACCCAAATCTTTTCTTTGATTCTTCCATTACCAATCCCCCCTTCCAGCCTAGATTTTTGCACATCATCCCAATTCACTAAATGAGTATGTTGTGGTCGCACCCATCTCAAAGGAACTCCCTACAGATTTTCTCGAGCCTTTTCACAATTGAGACCAGAATTTTGAATATGGAGTGGTGGTAGGTTGGAAGATTCATGAGTTGACCTTATCAGCATGATCCTACCACCTCAAGACAAGTAAGATTCATCCATGTGGCCAAATCTTTCCACCACTGATCCCAGGTGGACTTTTTTTTTTTTGAAGACACAGGGTGTCCCCACATCTTTTTTGAAGTGAGACTAATCCCTGCGGATACATGCAATCACCCACAACCACTGCACCAACCACAACCGTAGTTGTAAGATCCTTCCAACTAGGTGTCGTTCCCGTTTCGGACACTCGCTGCCGCTTCTTACCTATTTATTGTTGGAAATAATGTGTTGAAAATAGTAGATAATATTCGGAAAAACAGAAAATGAAATAATAATAAATTATGAAAAGATGACTTATTTGTTTGAGTCGAGGCGTGACTAGGTCACTCGGCTTAAAACCAAATCTGTCCTCCTTGGACCGCGTCCCAAGTGCAACAAAAATCTTGGACTCTTGGCCTCTAGGATACAATGACTATTACCCAGTCCCAACGGTGCACTAGCTGTATACGGGCTCGAACTAGCGTGCAGAACTTAACCGAAGTGAGTTGACTCAACAGTGAACTCAGTTGGCAAGCTAGAGACGAATTTTGAAGAACCAAAGAGAAATCGTTGGTTTCTTAATTAACGAATTCGAAAAAGGGGTAGGTCTATATATAGATCACGATTAGGTGCTTAAAACACCATTTCAAATGGGTTAGGAACGTTGGGAACCCAACTGGTGTGACCACTCAAACAGCCGCGTCCCTGGTTTGAAATTCGCACAAAACCGATAGGTGTGAGTATACTCACGGAATACGGAACAAAACAGTTAGTGCGAGTGTACTCTCAGTCCTCACATAGACCCAGACACAAACCCAACCCAGCCCAGCATGCGCACGTCCACGGCTCGGCTTAGCTCGGCGCACGTGTGTGGTCAATGACCTAGGTTCACTACAATTAACGTGGAGACTAGAGACTATACAAAACGATTTTTCTAAGATTAACGTGGAGACTAGAGACTATTCCAAAACATTATAATTTATAAGATAAGTTTATTGTTCCCAACTACTCATTATTATCTATACAACCATGATGAATTTCTATTAAGTTATTCATAAAAGAGTACATCTACTAAACTACATATATGTTTCTATATTTCATGCCTTGGTAATGCCATATAATAATTGAGCAGATGTCTTTGCATCTCAGATTCTAGGGTTTCCATTATAACAATGATAATTGGTCGTGTCTCAATTGTACAACATTCCCAAGTTAAGTTTTCCAATCAGGAAAACTGCTCTCTTTAATTGAAAGATAAAACAAACCATGTGTGAACATTATAAGGCTCTCACTTGAAATTTGGAATGCTTAGCATCTTCTCCGGTACAGGTCCCCAAAACAAGTTATTTTCTACATTCCTGTTGAATAAAGAAAGATTTCAGGTAAAGAACAAAGAAAGGCATAAATATTGTCATTCTTATAAAATCATTAATGAGAAATGGTACCATGAAAACTTTTTAGGGGATCTTAAAAAGTAAAAAAGTTTGACTCAAAGAAGAAGAAGAAAAAAATTCATGAAGAGGTCAAAGAAAGTACAAATCTTTTAGGGGAAGATCTTGTAAAACATCCAGTGTCCCAGATAGTTGATTATCCTGCACATGGCTGTCAACCAAGGTTTGCTAAATTTTAGAAAGCTGAAAGTCATGCAACAATGAAAAATAATTATGAAGATAAGTTACTCACAAGGTCGTTAGAGATGATAAGTTCTCTAAAGAAGGTGGTAGTTTCCCACTCAAATTGTTAAATGACAGATCCCTGCATTGAGAAATATGTTATCATCTAGAGCAGGGAAAAAGTATTGCCGTGACTATAGATAGATTAACTCTTACAAATTAATTAACCCAGTGAGAACTTGAAATGCATCTGGTAATTCTCCAGTTAATTGATTGTTGTTGAGTGACCTAATGGAAATGAATAGCCAAAAACATTAGCGGTACCAAAAACCATAATAATTCTTAAGATCATGCAAACAGTTAAATGCAAATAAAAGGGAAAAAACATCCACTTACATATCAGTTAAAAGAGTTAATGTCGACAAAGAAGTTGGGATGCTTCCCGTAAATTGGTTAGCTGAAAGGAAACTGTGGAAAAGCAAATATATAAAATGAGACTGTGCACTTAAGAAGGCTACGCAATTACTCAGAACCAAACAAACCAAATAATAATACTTTGATAAAGCTATTCTAAAATATCATGGCGCAACAAGGGAATGCTTGGTGTGGCACATACAATGTTTTTATGGTGGGTGGAAGATTAGAAGGAATACTCCCTCCAATATGGTTGTTGCTCAAATCTCTGCCTTGCAACAATAATACAAATCATCAGTGTAGAAAGTGACCCCAAGTAGCTGAGAGGAGATTATGATGATAATGATAAGCGTAGAAACCCATACTGTATCCGAGTCAAAATAGGTATTATCATAAACTTCTATGCTTAGAAGCAAACAGGATGGGATGAGGATATTGAAGGAAAAAATTAAGTAATTCAAAGTCAGCAATCAAGGATACACACATACATAAAATAAAATAAAATAAAATAAAATTTTAAAAAAAGAGAGTTAAATAGGTATGATCCTTCAAATTCATTAATGAATGGCCATGATTGTGGTTCAGTTATAAAAGAAAAATAAGCTTATTGACATTTCAATGGTATGTCAGAGCTGAACAATTCATATGTGTGTGTGTTGTTACTTTCCATGACTTAATTCGGCGCCATTTTTTTAATAGATGAAAACCAAATATAAAATCGTCAACAGGTTAGGCTAGCTTGTTGGATCTTCAGGCTTGGTCTGTCATCAACAGGGCTCAAGCCTAGACTTCTAGTCATCTCACGTTGAGTTGTGTCTACAAGTTCAGGCCTCATTAGTAATCATGTTGGGCTAGAGCATGCTCATTGACCTGTAAAGTGAGGCCGAATTGGATCGAGCTGGTTGAGCATGGGTTGTGATAATAATAATAATGTACATTAGTCATATTATGTGTACATACATACTAAATAGTATTAATATACACATGGAAATTTCTTGACATGCTAGGTTCAATATGAAGAACTAATTGGGTTGGGCCTGGTCACAAAACAAAATGGTCTGTTTCGGTTCGGGTGGCTTGGGCTTGAGACTTGTATTTTACAGTGCGCTTGGGCCGAGCATGACCTAGTCCAAGCACATTGGCATCCCTATCCGAATAGCGGGTATAACGTTATGAAGATGATAATGCAAAGATAAAAGATGATAATTTAAAAAGAAAAAAGAAAGAAACGCTTACATTGTTATGATGGTTGAAAATTCGTCTAACTTATCGCCTAATTGTCCTCCCAAATTCGCAGCATTAAGAACTCTATCAAATGAAAAAACTGTTAAACAAATGCCAACCAACCATCCAAAAGATTTTAGCAAACACTTGGAAGTTTGAGAAAGCAGTCATACATTCCAGTAATATTTGAATTAACGCATTGAATGCCTTGCCAGATTTCTCCACAAGGGTCTCCTCCACTTTGAGTCCATCCCGGAAGGGGAGGGGAACCCAATGAAGCATATAAGCTATTTATTGCAGAAACTGAGAAAAAAAATGGAGAGCTTTTTTTAGAAGATTTTCGCAGCATTGATAACATGGCATTGAAAAAACAAAAATATAGAATGAAGACAAATAAAGACTCCACTGAAACTACATTTATTGTTGAAATGCCTAAAGTTTACAATTATATACATCAACAAGAACTGGAAGTAAGAATCACTAATTCATTTGCAAGTTATTAGTTATATAAATTAACAAGAAACATAAAACTTGTTGCAAAAACTAATGAGGATAAGAGGAGTTTCACAAAAACAATAGCAAGACATTGAGAAATTAAAATACAGATGAAGACTGACAAAATAGTGGAAACTACATTTATTGTCGAAAGGCCCCAACTTTACAAATCTTAAGGTTCCTCCTGGAAAACGGACTCCAGACCAATTGGTTAAGTAGTCCGGAAACACACTCTGGGGATATATAGTGCGGAAACAATGGTTACAATGCTCTTTCTCAAATGTGTCCTTTATTGTACAGGTTAGCAAAGAAGGAAAATGGCCCGATATCCAAGTTTGTCTCAAGTGATGCTTGGCTTGGTGTGGAAATGGAATGTAAGAAAAGGAAATAGCTGTGGTGGGTGTTCTTACTCACAGTTCTTAGATTAGTGTGGCTTGAGCGTAATAGCAGGATCTTCAACAACTCAAACCAGCCGAATATACTTATGGCTAAGCGATCAGTTTGGAAGCGGGGCAAGTCAGAAAATATTCTTGGAGAAGGGAGGGTCCTTTTGTCAGCCTATTTGACGGATGACTTCTTGTCATCTTTTTTGCAATAAAATACGGAATCCTTCAAAACAAAAATTTACAAATAAAGTGGTAGTAAGAGATGAGAGAATAGTTCCACACTATCTATCTTCCTATTAGGCAGTGCACAAGCCTTTCCCAAGAAGATGCGTCATATTTTAATGCATTTGCCACCCCAAACACAGCTTTCCACAAACTAGAGGCCCTGTACTAGGATGGTATCAAAGTGAACCAGCCACCCCCAACATCAACCCCTTTACTAGATATCATGATGGGGACATCTCGCGCGCACACACACCCCCCCACCCCCTCGGCATGTACGCAAAGAGGAGGAGGGTCCCACCATCAATCTGAATCGATGACGACGTCCAGGGAAGGCCTCCTACTTAGAGGACTGCGTTTTGGTTCGTTGGAGTGGACCCGATAGTCATATGAATCCCACCATGGGTTCTCATGATCATGGCCCACTATTCCAATTAATTTAGTACTTTGGGTTTTGCTTATTATTGTTATTAGGAGTATCATGGACGGTTTAGATTGCTTTGATTGGTTGCTATTTTTTATTACTTCGTCCCCAAGTAATAGGTTGCACACATGGCGCGAGTTTTGGGGTATAGGGTTTTATTACAAATAGGCACCCCCTTGTAGTCTTTGTTATTCAATGAAGATTAATAAAATTGCTACATTTTTCTGTTCCTCTAAATTTCTGAGTTGTGAAGATTTAATTGGGTACAAAACCCTCCCTTTCTCAAAGCGCTGACTATCGTGGTGCAAAGTCACACCTATCCCGATTCGCCTCCACCTTCTTCCATCCATATTTCTCTTCTCCTACAATCATATACGCTTCAAATTCATTCTTTATTACAGCCGTTTTTCTCTCAACAGCAGATTTCCAGAATCTCACCCTGCAGGAGGGCTAAAACTTCGGCAGAGCACCACGCACAAACCGTGCATCGGATCGAGCTAAGATTTGAGAGTTTTAGAGTCCATCCCTAGCCGACAAGGCCAAGGTGGCCTTTTTCTGAATAGTGGGCCCCACACACATGCGGCCGAGATCACATGCGCGTGCGTCTGGGCCATTGCTACTATTCACACGTGCGGTACTTCTTTGGTTCGTCTCTCTCCTCTTTTTCACTCCTTTTTCACCCAAAATCCCTAAAACCTAACCCTAAATTATTCAAATCCCCAATTTATGTCATTTCTTCAACCTTAAGGTTTTCCGAATTGAAATTTCTAAATCCCTTGGATCGGGGGAATTATTTATGTGCATATGTGGATGAATTTACCCTCATTTGATTCTTGTTTGGTTTATAATTTTGATTGATCCCACCCTAGCATGTGTAGGCCTGGACCCGCATAAGATTCTCCTAAATTGAGTGTTCGAACTTTTGTGTGAGATGTGGAATTTTGTGTAATTGTTTCTGAACTAGTGTAATCTAAAGCCTGAAAATCTTGCACATCATATTTGAATTTCATGTCCTGCATCATATCACCATATTCCAAGGGCAATCTCTCGTCTGCAAATCTCCACAAACATTTAGCCAAAGATACATATTCAACAATTTTAGAGATTTATGCCTAGGCATCCCACTTTGTTCATTTTGCACACATCATCCCAATTTACAAGATGGAACTTTTTTTTTCTCCATTAGCCCTGCCATAGAAACTCTCTCTATAACGCTCATAGGACATTGGCACAATGCATGAATATAGAGACATCGGCTAGAGCCAACTTGATTAACATAATGTAGCCACCAAAAGACAAATGACGATTCTCCAAACCAATAGCTTCCACTCAATTTTAAAAAGGAAGATCTTTTAGAGAATATTCACCAAAAAAAAAAAAAAAAGCAATGAAAATTTAAATGAAGATGAACACAGACTAAATGGAAACTCGATTTATTGTTGAAAGCTGCACTATGTACAAATCTATATACTGATGAGGAGTAAGTCTCACCAAAATTGACTTGTGCTCTCTCAGTGATAAGCAATAAGAAGTATTACCAAATTTAATTGCACCACTGATGCAGGACATGAAAATTAAATATGATATGCGAGATTTCAGGCTCAATATCACGTTAGTTTAGAAACAATTACACAAATTCCATATCCCACATGAAAATCCAAACATTCAATCAAAGGGGAATCTATGCGAATCCAAGCCTACACACGTTAAGGCTAGATCAATGAAAATTATGAACCAAACAATACTCAAAGGGAAATAGAAATCAACCACACGTGCATAAGAATCAGTCCCTAATCCAAGGGATTCCCCAATCTCAATTCAAGGAATCGTAGGATGAGAAAATGGGCAACTCAATTAGGGATAATGTAATTTAGGGTCAGGATTTGTGAAATTATGTATAAAAGAGAGGAAAATAGGAAAAAACCTGAACCCAAGACAGTCCCTGCGTGTGGACAGCGAGCCAGGTGCGGACGCACGTGCGCCTGAGGCTGGCCGCACGTGTGGTGGGGGACGGAATCCAGAAACAGATTCCTACGCCTTGGTCGGCCAGGCTTGGGCTGCAAAACCTCCAAATCTGACGTCAATCCGAGCTCTGATCTGAGTGTGGTGCTCCACCGAAGTTTCAGCTCGCCTGCGGGCCGAAATCTGGAAATTCGCTGTAATGAAGAAATCTAATGCAACAAAAGGGACGAATTCGAAGTACAGATTGGGGGAAGATGGAAAAAAAGATGATGGAGGATGGGGGTATCGGGATCAATGTGGCTTCGCCCCACGGTAGTTAGCCCTTCGAAAAGGGAGGGCTTCGCACCCACTTTTGAATTCATCCACAACTCATAAAGAGAGCAGAAAAATAAAGTAGGAATTTTTTTATTAACTTCAATGAATGAAAAAACACTACAAGGGTGTCTATTTATAAGAAAACTCTATACTCTAAAACCGCGCCATGTGCGTAACCTATTACTTGGCGATGAAGTAAACCAAAATAAAAACTAATCAAAGAAATCTAAAACGTCCATGATATTCTAAATAACATTAATAAGTAAAACCTAAAATATGAAATCAATCTGACTAGTGAGCCACGATCATGAGATCCCATGATGGGCTTTTCTTGACTAACGGGCCCACTCTTTTGAATAAAAACTTTGTCTTCTAGCTAGGAGGCCCTCCCTGGACGTCGTCATCGATCCAGATCAACGGTGGGGCCCTCCTTCTGGCATACGTGCATAGGGGGGGCAGCGTGAGTGCGCGTGATGTCCCCATCAATTCTCCCCGGCTGCGAAGATTTTGCCACTGGTGAAATAAAACTCCTGAACCGCTCCAGGATGTCAGGATCAAGTCTCTGAAGCTCCTCCTCAGTGAGCCACGTGCTGTCTGAAACTAGGCGTGACTTCTATTTAACCAGGTACTTCTGAAACCTGTCATCCAACATTGAAACTATCTGATGGTCCAGGATATCCTCTATTTCCTTTTTGGGTATGTGAAGGTTAGGAATGGGAGGTAGAGGTTGGGAAAATGGGTCGAAAATGATAGGTATGGGAGGTAGAGGCTGGAAAGATGGGTCGAGACGGGTTGGTATGAGAGGT
This sequence comes from Magnolia sinica, assembly GCF_029962835.1. Lineage (NCBI taxonomy): Eukaryota > Viridiplantae > Streptophyta > Magnoliopsida > Magnoliales > Magnoliaceae > Magnolia > Magnolia sinica. Next base: position 970,928 of record NC_080573.1, on the reverse strand, counting down.
AGAGGCTGGAAAAATGGGTTGGGAAGGGTAGGTATAGGACGTAGAGGCTGGAAAAATGGGTCGGGACGGGTAGGTATGAGAGGTAGAGGATGGAAAAATGGGTCGGGACTGGTAGGTATGACACGTAGACGCTGGAAAAATGAGTCGGGAAAGGGCCATGGTTCAAGAGATAAATATGGGGAATGAGGACGGGTAGGCGAAGGGCCGGACCAAGTATCAGTGATCCCCTGAAAAGTAATTAGATCCTCCACGTTGAAAGTGGAACTAATTCCCATAGAAGGTGGAAGATCTACCTCATATGCATTGAGATCGTTTCGTTTTATAATTTTGAATGGTCCAGCGCTATACACGTGTAACTAACGAACGGCTCCAGGAGGGTACCGCTCAGGCCAGATGCGGACCATCACAGTCCCCAATATTGAATTCTTTGAAATGTTTATGTTGGTTTGCAGAAAATTTGTAATGTTCATTAGTAGTAGTGATCTTCTGCCTGATTTCTTGATGCCATGAATGAATGTGATGCGCAAAAGACTCTGCAAGCTCTGACAGCCTATGGGACAGTGACATAGGGACAAGATCAATAGGTTTCTTAGGTTTATAACCAGTAACGACTTCATAAGGACTGAGACCTGTGGACCTATCAACAGAACTATTAAACACAAACTCGGCTGTAGGTATTACAGCGTCCCATGTTCTTGTATGCTCTAAAACCCTCCTAGGGGGAGACTCATCTAGTAAATCATCAGGAAAGACATCACGTAACTCGTCCATTACTGGAATGACCTCAGTGGGTAAATCTACACTAGCCTCTGGTGCACTCTCTCCAGCCACAAGGCCGCACATGTTGTACCCCTCAAAATAGTGGTCTTGATGTCTCTCATGGGGTGGGTGCATGGGTGCACACCCATAATTGATTCCTTAACCAACTCCATTCATTTGTCTTTCCTTTAGGCCACCTGCCTGAGATTGGACATCTACCCCAATAGTGGGGTTTGTCTTGGCGATGGTCTTTAGTCGGGTAATGCGTACATCAAGCTGTTCAGAGCATTGGTCCATTTCCAAGCACTTAATCATAAACTCCAACTTTTGGGACAGTTTGTTTAGTGACTCTTGCAATTATTTCATGTTTAGTGTAGGGTGCCAACCAAAATTCAGCAATATAGTTGTCAAAATATAAGATTTTTTTTATATATATAAGAAACAACCTAGTTTTTAAAAACGAAAAAAGAAAGTTTTTTTTTTTTTTAACAAGTTAGGAAAGTTTCTATATATATATATATATATATAAAACAACCTAGGTTCTAAAAATGAAAAAGGAAAGTTTCTAAAAAAAACAAATTAGGAAAGTTTCTAAAGAAAAGCAACCTAGTTTCTAAAAACGAAAAATGAAAATTTCTAAAAACAAATTAGGAAAGTTTCTAAAGAAACAAATTAGGAAAGCTTCTAAAAAAATAAAAATAAAAACAAATTAGAAAAGTTTCTAAAAAAAACAACCTAATTTCTAAAGAAAAAGAAAAAGGAAAGTTTCTAAAAATAGAAAGTAAGTTAGTTTCTAAAAAGAAAAAGGAAAGTAAACTAGTTTCTAAAAAGAAAAGGAAAAGGAAATTAGTTTGTAAAAACAGATTAAGAAAGTTTCTAAAAAAAAATAGTTTCTAAAAAAAACAAAAAAGGAAAGTTTCTAAACCTAGAAATAGAAAACTAAGTTAATTTCTAAAATAATTCAAATAAGGGGATAACAGAAAATTTCAGCAGTTTATTTCAGGGTTTATGGACCTCTAAACAGTCATATATGATGAGAATTGATGCGTAATGGACATAAACAACCAAACCCTAAACATGTAATGAATTCCCCTACAAGAACCCTAGGCTCTGATACCAAATTTGATGCAGGACATGGAAAATTAAATATGATATGCAAGATTTCAGGCTTAGATCCTACCAATTCAGAAACAATCACACAAATTCCACGTCCCACATGAAAATCCAAACATACAATTAAAAAGGGGAATCTATGCGGGTCCAAGCCGACACAGGCTAGGATTGGACCAATAAAAATTACAAACCAGACGATGTCAAAGGGAAATAAAATCAACTACTCATGCATAAAAATCAATCCCTAATCCAAGGGATTCCCTAATTTCAATTCAAGGAACCCTAAGGTGATAAAAAGGGGCAAATCAATTAGGGATCATGTAATCTAGGGTTAGGATTCATGAAAAACGGCTATGAGAGGATAAAAGAGGATAAAACCTGAGCCAAAAGATGATCCCGCGTGTGGACAGCAACAATGGCCCAGACGGACGTGCGTGTGATCCCGGCCGCACGTGTGTGGGGCCCACTATCCAGAAAAAGGCTACCTTGGCCCTGGTCGACCAGGGATGGACTCCAAAATCTCCAAATCTCAGCTCGATCCGATGTACGGTTTGTGCGTGGTGCTCCACCGAAGTTTCAGCTTGCCTGCGGGCCGAAATTTGGGAACCTGCTGTAATGAAGAAATTTGATGCAACAAAAGGACAAATTCGAAATACGGATGGTGGGGGAAGATGGAAAAAAAGATGATGGAAGATGGGGGTGAATTGGGATCGATGTGGCTTCACACCACGGTAGTTAGCCCTTCGAAAAGGGAGGGCTTCGCACCCACTTTTGTATTTTTTCCACAACTCACGAAGAGAGCAGAAAAATAAAGCAAAAATTTTTTTATTAACTTCAATGAATGAAAAAACACTACAAGGGGTGCCTATTTATAAGAAAAAACCCATACCCTAAAACTGCGCCATGTGCGCAACCTATTACTTGGCGATGAAGTAAACCAAAATAAAAATTAATCAAAGAAATTTAAAACGTCCATGATATTCTAAATAACATTAATAAGCAAAACCTAAAATATGAAATCAATCTGACTAGTGGGCCACGATCATGAGATCCCATGATGGGCTTTTCTTGACTAACGGGCCCACTCTTTTGAATAAAAACTTCGTCTTCTAGCTAGGAGGCCCTCCCTAGACGTCGTCATCGATCCAGATCAACGGTAGGGCCCTCCTTCTGGCGTACGTGCGTTGGGGGGGCGGCGTGAGTGTGCGTGATGTCCCTATCAACCACCTTATTCATTTGTGAGTTATTAGTTACTAAAATTGTTACATGATCTCCTAAGAAAGATGCAGGTTATTTATTCCAAAAACTAAAAAGAAAAAAAGAAGAATTTTTAAAGTGTTTTCACAAACAAAATAAAAAGCAATTGAAAAAAAAAAAAAAAAATCTAGAATAGATATGAAGATGAACACGGACTAAAACATAAGCCGCATTTATTGTTGACATGCTCAAAATTAAAAGGAAAAACAAAAAAAACATATAGTTACTAGTAAGAATCACCAAATTTTAATTGCACCATCTTATTCATTTGTGAGTTACAAGTTACATGAACTAATAGAAAACAATTAGAAAAGAAAACCATCTAAAAATTCACTGCTGCAAAAACTCACACAGCAATAGCAAGGGGTCCAGATCTTGAACACATTTACAAAAAACACACCTCAAAATATCAGTATAAAACTACTTGAACTACTGACAATGCTCAACATAGCAATATGAAGCAAAGAATGCTGAAGGTTTAAGTTTACCATCTTGTTGATTGGTGAATCCATGTGAAAATGGTGCTGAAAAAATCACCACTAGACCTGCAAAGACTATCGTAAAGATTTTCGAGTTTGCATCACTTATCGCCAATCTCATCCTAATCATGTCCTGATAATTCATTTTTATCATTGTCCTGAAACCACAAAAAGGAAAAGGCAAAGCCTAATCAAACAACATGCTAAAATATAAAATAAATCAAAAAAATAATAGCGCATTTGAAGACTTCAAAATTAGTTCAATTCTACAATGGAACGATCTTTCCTATTTGAGTCCAAAAAATAAATTTCATTGACTGTTTTTAAACAAAAAAGTCTGAAAAACTGAGCAAAACCATAACAACTAAATAACCAAAGCAGCAAGGGAAAAAAAAAAAAAAAAAAGCGATGCGTTGTCTTAATTTTTGTCAAACGCCAATTAAAAAAACCCTAATACCTTGAAAACAAAGCAAAAATGACGACACTAATTAAAAAACCCTAATACCTTGAAAGCAAAGATCTTTAAATTTGCACTACTCTTCTTTCTTTTTTTTTTGAAAGATAAATTTGCACTACTCATTGATAGTCGCTTCCGACAGACGACTCATTAATTTAATGTTTTCATCACACTTTGAATCAAAATTACCAAGAGCATAATTAAACAAATTTGTGAAACTCAAAGATTAAGCAACAGGGGAAAAGCACAATCCATGTAAAATCTTAATGTTTGTCTTATCCTTCTCTAGCCTTTTCTTAGGTACATCCTACAACCCAATTTCTTTTAGGTTTTCTAAAGATTTTCTAAAACAAAAATGCCGAGAACCAAATCATACAAATCTTATAGACTCATAACGTAAGCAACAAATAAATATTTTTTGAATTGCTTTTCATTTATAAATCAAACATGTAAAAACAGAATAAAATAAAACCATACCCATCAAACTATTAATGAAGATCCAGGCAAAAGGTTTTCAAACTCACAGTATTGTTTGCCGATCTCTTTTGGGCAAATGATTAATTTTTCATTATCTGCAAAAGTAAAAATGCTGAACATTGTAGAAACAGAACTTTAAGACCCCAAAACTAAAAGCAACAGGAAAATAAGAAAAAACACAACCCATGAAAAATAATTCAAAATTTTCCATTTTTTTCAAACAAAAATCTGGAAAACCAATCAACTGCACCTTACAACCCATCCCAAAACTACAATGTCATGGAGAAAGAAAGCCTCAAAACCATGACTACTCCGCATCATTCAAATTTTGTAGTATTTTTAACAAACTTGCAAAAAAAAACATATACATGCATATGAGAAGTTACGAAGCTTCCCAAAAACATAATCATGCAACTGTAAAGAGGAAACGCTAACACACAATCCTTTAAAAGAAAAAAGGAAATGCTAGCATGCAGCAAAACGCCACGCCATAGAAATTTTTTGCGATTATGTGTTCCGCCTTTTCTTTCTGATAATGAGAGAAAATTGAAAATGTTCAGGCCTTAGGAAGTAATTAAAATGTCTAACTTGAGTATTTATGATTTCTTTGACATCTAGTTTTGAGGTTTTAAGATATGGTAGTGTGCAGCTCCCTCCTCATGTTACATGTGGCAAACATGTGTTGGTGATCAGGACTGTTGGCAAACATGTGTTGGTGATCGAGAATGTTAACCTGGTGACTGGTGAGCCACATAGTGAATGTTCAACGTAGCTCCCTCCTCATGATACATGCAGCTTGCATCAAAGATGTTCCGCATAGCTCCATCCTCATGGTACATGTGGCAAAGATATGTTGGTGAACAGGACTGTTGATCTAGTGGGCCACATAGCTATATCCTAAAATCAAGCACATTCTACAGCTGTAGACATCCGATCAGTTGCCCACAAAAAAAAAAAAAAAGAAAAAAAAAACGATATATCAAAACAGAGCAACAGTCCAAATTCTAACCACCAAAAACTCCAAAAACCATGGTAAGAGTGGTGTGATCTTCATTTTTTCCCTTTTTTTTTTCCTGCAGCCCTTCCACGCAATGGTCCATCTATCAACAATGGTCCAAATTGCCACATGTACCATGAGAGAGCTCCATAGAACTTCTACGACGTGAGGCTTGCAAGGCTGCAACTAGAATTTTTAAAAACCCCAAAATTAAACTAGTACAAATAATGAAATGTCAAAGAAACCATAAGAATTCAAGTTAGCCTGGCTGATTTCTTCCAAATCACAACACAAACATTTTCAATTCAATGTCATTCCCGTTAGAAAATGCTGAATACATAATCACACAAAACCTACATATCTCAAAACAAAACAAGTAGGAAATAGAAAAGGAAAAGCAGCTCAAAGAAACAAAGATCTGAATTAAGATCCAAAGCTCAATTTTTCCTGTAAACAAAACATCAAGAGCTAAAGAAAAATAAGAAAGAAAAAGAACGGAGAGAAAACTCACAAATTAGATCTCCAAAACCTGAAACTGAGTTCGGAGAAAACCTCGCAGAACCTGAAATCCTCAGATCGTCGAGCCGAATTCAGTTCAACAATGCCAAACCCACACGAAACACTGCGGTTTCTATGAATGCGAAAATTTCTCGAACCAACCTTAGCTGCGAAGATCTAATGAATCTGTAACCAGTGACCGAAAACAAAATTTCAAATTTCTGTAAATTGGAACTACCAAAACAGAAAGATAAAACAAAAAAGGAGAGAGAGAGAGAGAGAGAGAGAGAGAGAGAGAGAGAGAGAGAGAATGAGAATGAGAGAGAGAGAGAGAGATAGAGACAGAGAGAGAGAGAGAGAGAGAAACCCTAACCTCCAAAAGGCAGCGAAAAGAGAAAGGCGTCTGTGATTTCAGAGGTAGAGATACAGATACTGCTTCAGCTCTCCTAATTCCCACCTCAAAGCAAGAAACAAAAACGGTATATTTCTCAGTGTAAGTGACAGAAAAACCTTCGGAGGCGCATATAAGCCAGCGTGGCTAATGGGTTGGGCCATTAATTGGGCATTTAAGCTTAGCTCAAGCCCAACTAATTCCCCTGCATGTTGTAGTCGAGATATTCGCGATTTCTCTCATGCACCTCTCTCCGCACGCTACACCAGCGCACGTGCCAGCTTAGAAAGCCTGTGGGATATCTGGGCGGTGCATTAGGTGGACCCCACTCAAAACTACTCCCCCGATAGACGCGGATTAGGTGGTGTGGTGATGTGTTGGGCGCTGTAGGGCCCACTTTTATTTGTGTTTTATATCCACCCCATTTATCTGTCTTGTCCCCTCATTTTAGGGTCCGTTGATAAGGTTAATCAGCAAAACACAAATATCAGCAAGGGGATGGACGGCCGTGATATATATATATATATATATATATATATATATATATATATATATATATATATATATATATATAGTGGGCTCATAAATATAAACCAGCTCTTTCAAGCATAAATACAAGTGAATTTTTAAACTGGGAGAGTAATAACTACATATTTACCGCTCGTTTACATTTTATCTGGGAAATCAAACAGGCCTTTATAAATATTTTGAGATTTTTTGAAAATTTTAACGGTGGCATTCAATCTTCACTGTTTCCTCTGTTGCGGTTCACCTGAGCGTCGGATCTGGTTTTTTTTTTTTTTTTTTTTTCCTCATATTCTCAATTAAGCTGTATGAACAAAGACGGTGTGGGAATATAAAACAGATATATCAAGGTGGGCCTTACAGCACCCAACACCACCTGGTCCACGTACTCTTCCGTTGGAAAAGAGTGGATAGTTTAAAGTTGACCAACGGTCCAGATTCAACACTTACGTGGGGCCACGTCATGAGCGGACGTGGTGATCACGTCTTTGACGGTTATCTTATCTTACCTTCTACACCACTCGGATATAGTTGCAACTGTCCTACGTGAAAGTTGCGTGTGGAGAGGGTGGCTCACACAGCCTCATCACACGAACTCAGTATGACACGTATGGACGCGGATTGCGTCCTGCCCCGTGATGTAAGCCGTTCAACACTTTTCCAGATAATTTTAACATGCGAACTGAGAAATGAGGCAGAACCAAGGCTTAAGTGGGCCACAAAGTGGGGATTGGACGTCCACCATTAAAAACTTCTTATGAGCTGGAGAAGTTTCGTATAAAGCTTATATTTGTATTATTTTCACTTCATCCGCGTCTACATGACCTTATGAATAGGTTGTATGGTAAAAAAACATCACGTTGGCCCTTAGAAAGGTTTCAACGGTGGGTGTCATTATCAGTATAGGTTCATTTGGTGTGGTCTACTTAAGCCTTGGGCTTGCCTCGTTTTTTAGTTCACCTATTAAAATTATCTGAAAAAACTATTGAACGGCGTGGATAAAACACTTACATCACTGTGGGCTCCACAGATCCCTACCCGGATGGATTACCGTCGGGGTGGGGGCAGGACGCAATCCGCTTCCTGACAGGTATATGTAATAATCCGATCTTGCACAGGGTTTGTGCGTAGATTTGGTGGATTGGGAACCACCAAAGTCGGTGCATCTATTACTGTGGATCCCACCTTGGTATTTTTGTTTTAAATCCGTGCCGTCCATCCGTTTCATCTGCTTATTTTAGGGTTGATCAAAAAATTAAGCAGATCCAGATCTGAGGTAGATCACACCACAGGAAACAGTAGTTACTGAACACTCACTATTAAAAGCTTCTTAAGGTGATTGTAATGTTTATTTTTCATCCAACCTTTTGCTTAAAGCAAGTCAGAACTGGATGAAGGGACAACACAAATATCAGATTAATCCAAGACTTTTGTAGTCCGAAAGAAGTTTTTAATGGTGGCTGTTCAAGCACCACTGTTTCCTGTGGTGTGCTCCACTTGAGATTTGGAAATGCTTCCTTTTTAATATAATACCCTGAAATGAGCTGTCAAAATGGATGAACAGCGTGGATATAAAATACATAGATGAATTGGATCAGAACCATTCATTTGATAGTTTAGTAATTTGGCAACAGACCAAACGTACTCAGTCTGCATAATCCAAGCCCTTAAAAATGCCATAGAAATGGACTTTAAAAAAGCTAAAGTAAGCACATTAGATCCATTTTTAAATGGCTAGGATAATCCAATCAAAGTACATTCTGATTGATGGCCAATTAATGACAGCAGCAGGATGCCTGACTTGAAACATCCTACACGTGCTACAGAGGCACGAAAATGATGTGCATCTTGTCCTTGTTGGAACCAACGGTCCTGATCTTCTTAGGCTTTGAGGCGTGTTCTCTTTTTTACAAGAAGTTTTGCTACTACGGCCACCTCGCTCTGCCATGCGTGTAGGGACGCAGATTGCGTACTAAGTAACCCAGCACGCTACAGCGTGCCTTGAAAACTCTGTGGAGCCCACCGTGATGTGTGTATTTTCCACACAGTCAATCCATTTTTCTCAGCATATTTTAGGCCCTCAGCCTAAAATTAAAGCATATCCAAAGCTTAAGCAGACTACACCAAAGAAACATGGATGATGGAAAACACAAATATCAGCTTGATCTATAACTTTTATGGCCCCAAAAAGTTTTCAACGGTGAGCATTCAATCCTCACAAATATCATACACTAAAATGAGCTTAAAAATCAGACGGACAGCATGGATGACATATACGTTATAGTGGATCTCACGGAGTTTACTCAGCAAGTTATAGCGTGTTGAGTTACTCGTACGCAATCCGCGTCCTGCGTGTGGAGAATCCGAGCCATCCATGAAATGAGACCCGCCGAGTAAACGAACAGGCCAGAAGTTAGGCCGGTCCAGGAATAAGGTGGACTGTAGTTCGCATAACCAATGGACTGAGAAAAAAGTATGGCCATGGTCGGCTGATGGTTAGACCAGTCTGTTCTATTATGGCTAGGTTTTCAATCCGGTGGGCTCCATCCTGGCGAATGCAAAGTCGCATACGGGGGCTGGGACTGCCGGCCATCCACTCGAGAGGGTAATGGATTTCATGGTTATCTTAATGGTGGGTCCTACCGTATACGGAAATCAGACTGGGGTCACGTGTGCCACGTCATATGTGCGTACGGTGAGCGTCCGTGATAGGCTTGTAAAGGAACAGAGCAATGATTCTATCCGCTGGAAGTGGATTGTGCAGAGCAGAGCTCACCACCCTTTCCCACAGCTTGAAGACTGTGGAGTCCACCGTGATATATGTGCTTTATCTACTCGTCCATCCGATTTTAAAGATCATTTGAAGACATGAGCCCGAAATCGAAGCATGTCCGATGCTGCATCGTAGAAAACAGTGGGGATGATGACATTTACCGTTGAAACCTTCTTAGGTCCTACAATGATATTTGTTTGTCATTCAACCTCTGCATAAGATATCTCACACACACACCGGGATAAATGGAAAACACAAATATGAGCTTGATCCAAAACTTCCGTGGCCCCCAAGGAGTTTTCAACGGTAAGCATTCAATTCCCACTTTTCCTTTGGTGTGGTCCACTTGATCTTCGTCTATGCTTTAATTTTGGTTTCATCCCCTAAAATGAACTGAAAAAAAGGATAGACGGCGTGGATAAAACTCATACATCACGGTGGGCCCCACAGTACTTCGCACCACGGTAATGGATGTTTCGCTACACAATCCACGTCTCTATCCTACTCGCTGCACCCTTGTCAAGCCGATTCTACAGCGAAACGGCGCAGACAGTGCGCTGTCCGGATCTCGTGCCTTGGAACGTGTGGGAGAAACGGGAGGCGATTACCTTACTCTAGAGGCAGGATATTTTTCGTGCCTCCCCATCGTATACTACACACGTGGCACATGCGTATGATGATCCAAATCAGGCATCCAGTAGTATCAGCCGTCGATCGGGATCAAACCACATCTTACTCTGATTGGACTATCTTAAGCATCTAATAAATGAGGCTTTTGTTGAATGGCTAAAGTCGTCCAAACATTGTGTGTTTTCTACCAAGGCTAATTCAATATTGAAAATACCAAATTTACATTTTAAATATCATCCATATACAACGGGTTCTGAACAACACGTAGGCAATCCACATTTCAGAGGAAGGTGGCCACAATTCATCAAGTGTGGACAATCCTAGCCATTTAACCGGTGCCAGAAAAAGCGACTGGGGAAAGCAAAAGCAAGTACGATCTGCCACTCAGGGGTTGATGGCAGTAAGAAACTGTAAGTACATGTAAAGACTTTACATGCCATTAACCTGATAAAAAGTTATGTATCATGAAAAAAGTCTACCAATTAGAAGGGTATATTATACATGTTAGAACTTAATATACACTCGTGATGTGTGAGGCCCACTATAATGTGTATGATAAGTTCAATCTAACCTTTATATATTTCCCTTATGCTCTCATGTGGCTCTAAAAAGTAATTCGTCCATTATCAAATGGACCAAATGAGATAAGGACGGAATGTCTACCATTAAAAACTTTTATATTGCATTGGAGCCACCCTGGAGGGGTTGAAGACATCTAACTTATTTAGCATGTACATGCTTTAATCATTTTTTAGGGCCCTAAAACAAATTGAATTTTTATATGCAATGGACAAATTTTAAAAGGTTCAATGCCCCAAACTTATTCATTGTAAGTACGTTATAGGCTAAACAAACACAACTTAGTCACATGTAAATAGATTATCACTTAAAAGGCAAACGAAATAGCATGCAAACCACTTACGCTTAAAACTGTTTTTATGTGTAATGTATTTACAAAAAGAATTATAGGCATCCAAAAGACTCCTTACAGATATAATAGGATTGTACAATCAAATTACGTTTTAACTGGTAGGTAGGGCTGAAAGTCGGGCGGGTTGGGTCGGGTTGGTGCTCAACCCTAACCAAACCCAAGGTTCCTATATCTCAACCCTAACCCAACCCAACCCAACCCAACCCAATTTCAGGTTGGGAATTCTTAACCCAAGCGGGCTCGGTCAGGTTGATCAGGTTGGTCAGGTATATATGTGTTAATATTTTCGTTATTACATTAGTTTATTATATTTCAATAAATGACTTATTTTTTGTATCTATGATTTTATTAATCACATATGTGATTATTCATCATAAAGAACTTCATTTTTTTCTTTAAAAAAACAAGCTAAAATATAAGACAATTACTCCATTAAAAGTCATGTAGCATAGCACGCAATCTATTTGGGAGAGAGAAATCCGGCATATCTTGTCAGCTTGCGTCCTTGGAAATGACGTGGACAAATGAGACCCGACATCACTTGTGTGCCTTCGACAGAAATGATCCACACTCAATTATAATTTATAAGTAACTTATATATTGATTGGGTTCAAGTTCGGGTTGGGTTAGGCAACCCGAGACCTCAACCCGAGCCCAACCCAAGTTTTATCGGGTTAGTGTTTGTATAGCCCAAGCTTGAGATCGGACGCGATACATCCTGTCCGAGCCCAACCCAATGTCGGGTTGGTCACGAGTCAGTCGGGTTGAACCCGCCCAACTTTCAGCCCTACTGGTAGGTGATTGATGGCTGAGCTACATGGTGCATACCATCATGAACTCAGATTCTTTGGAAAGGCTTCCCCGAGAACTTCTTGTGACGGAAAGCTGGGTGGGCCAAACCATGTTGTTTGTGAGCAATCCACACCATCCATCCAATTTTTTTCCCAATCATGTTAGGACACAAGCCCAAAACATGAGATATATATATATATATATATATAACCCAAGTGAGTCTCACCATAGGAAAAAGTAGGTAAAGAAATGCCCATTGTTAAAACCTAATATATACCATTCATAAGGTCATTCCTATTGGATAAACTGAAATCACTAAAATTATTAGCTAGACACAACTTCTCTTGCCCCATGAATGTTTCAACAAGGACGTTCAATCCTCACTATTTCATGTCATGTGGACCACTTAAATTTTGGATCAGCCTAATATTTTGGGCCCATCTCCTAACATGATATGGTGAAAGAGATGGGCAAGGTGGATTTTTTATGAACATCATACTGGGCCCTACATACATTTCTCAAGAAATCTGTCCCATCTAGTGGCTGTGCTACAAGTATGTATATGAGGGCAGGATGTACTAATGATACTTTAAAACAATTTACTTTTTTGCTATATCACTAAAATCACGTGATCAGCTACATCCCTAAAAACACATTAAGAAAGTAATCTAAAATATCCAAACATTAGCAATGTAAATTAATGGTTAAAAAATGTTGGTGCCTCGTTCATTTGTATGCCCTAGGCTTGGAATTTAATCATTTTTTGCTAAAATATATTTTTTAATGAGACTCTATCAAATATCACATATCTACTCTAATTTGGGATATCAAAATTAGTTTAATACTCAAATTCAAGTTTCTAAAAATATATTACCAATGGCTTGTAAATAGGCTATCTTTATTTTAACCATTGTATGGTAGGAGCTGTTGCTTGAAAAATCATATCAACCCCATGTGAATTTCATTTATTTGTATGTGCTCGGGAATTACGAGGCCACTGTGATAATGTGTCATATCAATGTCATCTATCCATTTCACTATAGAAAATGATCTTTGGATACACTGAAAATAAAAAATAAAAAATATAAAATTCTTTTTCACTAAGCTAAATCACGTAAAATGATATGTTGTCCTTAAAGTGTGATTCGCCCCCTTATCAATTGTTGATGGGTTACAGGCGAATTGCTTCCAGGATAAGACAAGCCTGTCTGGCATAACCGTATAGGTTATTGGTTAGCCTATAGAAAACCTTTGTAAGTCTCCATTGGAGTGATGTAGAACCTGTCACAGACACGTTCCTAGCATGGTTGAGCCAAAAGAAGATGGACCGTGAATTGACTATAACTTTTGATCCGGGTATCGTTACGGGGCGCACAACCTATTAATCTTTACTGAAATGGGCCATCCGAGGTGAACCGACCCACTTTGTGGGTCGCATTTGTCCGTTTCGTCAGAAAAGGCGTGCTTTCAGCTCAAAAACGAATTTTTAGAAAAATTTTACTATTTTTAGTAATTCCGATTTTTTTAATATTTTTTAGAGTTTTAGATTTTCTTTCCTTTTAGAAATAAATTTTAGTTATACTAGGACTCTTCTAGAGAAAGTTTATTTGCAATTTTTAATTTTAGAAATTAGGCCTTAGAAGAGTTTTATTAGAATTAGGATTTTTATTAGAGTTAGAATTTTGCTATTTTTGGTAATTACGAATTTTAGTTTATTTTTTTTTCTATATTAATGGTGTAAGGACACACATTATGGAATTATCAATTATTCATCAATCAATTTCGAATTTATTAGAATTTATTTCTATTTTCTGCTTTCTTTCCTCGTGGATTCGAGAAGTCTCTGTGAGGAGTCCAGAGAAGTTCCGTGGATTCGGAATAGTTATCCTCTTGAGGAAGACGGTGCTCGACCTCACGTCCTCCCCTGCGTCAGTTTGGTATCAAAGCGAGGTTTTTCCTCGGATAGATGGCTTCTAACGATGGGTCGGGCAATAATCCCATGGGCGGTGTTCCAGGGAATTTACCTTTAACGGCGGCAGCTTTCGAAGCAGCACGACGAGAGAATCGGCAAGCCATGCAAGGGCTGCAGGCTTCCATTGATCGCATGGCGGATCGTTTGGCGGAGGCCCTAGGGCAGCTCCGTGTTCATGGTGGTGATCCACCATCAACAATTGCTAGAATTAGTAATCATATTGATCGTAGGGCGACGCTATCAGTGAACCACAGGATCCCTCCTAATAAAGTGGGATCTAGCGACATGATTTTACAGCATCTTAGACGAGCCATTGATCAGATGGATCAGATGGATCAAGAATTCAAGATGAAAGTCGATCTTCCTAGTTTTAATGGTCAACTCTACTTCAAGGACTTCCTCGATTGGTTGCTTAAAGTCGAACGTTTCTTTGACTACATGAACATAATGGAAGAAAAGAAAGTTAAACTCGTGGCCTACAAGTTGACGGGCAGAGCTTCAGATTGGTGGGAACAACTTCAACTCGAGCGAACGAGACGGATGAAGGCGCCAATCCACACGTGGTCGCGGATGAAGAAGTTATTGTGCATGCGATTCTTCCCTACCAATTACGATCAGGTATTATTCCAACAAAATCAAAATTATTGGCAAGATAACCAATCATTAAAGGGTTATGCAGAGAAATCCTATTATTTGTCGGCGAGAGGTGACCGGGTCAAAACGGAGTTGCAACAAACCACAAGATTCATCAGTGGAAAACATGTGACCTCTATGGGAACGGTGAGCCAACTCAAGACTTCTAAAGTGGAGGGACAATCTCTCATGACTGAACAGGCCTTTGTTAAACAATCTGAGGAAACGGGAGACATATATGCAGTAGTTGAAGAGAAAAAATATGTGGAGCCTGTAAATATCCTAGAGGATTTAGAACCAGTATCGCAGGAGTTCAAGGGGGTTGTACTCGATGAACTCCCTAATAAATTACCTCTCATACGAGATATGCAAAATCACGTTGATCCTATCGCAGGGGTAAGTCCACTTAATTGCTCACATTATCAGAAAAAATATGAAATCTTGAAGACAGATGTGAAGGAATTAATCGATATTAGTCAAGTCAAGGAAAGCATGAGTATATGTATCGTATCGGCTCAAAAGCTTAATGCCAAGTACAAAAAAAAGTTTAATGAACATCGGCGTCAGAAGTTATCTCAGACTCATGTGCCAAGTCTCTTGTGTAACTCGAGGACGAGTTTTTTCAAGTGGAGGGGTCTGATGTAGAACCTGTCACAGACACGTTCTTAGCATGGTTGAGCCAAAAGAAGATGGACCGTGAATTGACTATAACTTTTGATCCGGGTATCGTTACGGGGCGCACAACCTATCAATCTTTACTGAAATGGGCCATCCGAGGTGAACCGACCCACTTTGTGGGTCGCATTTGTCCGTTTCGTCAGAAAAGGCGTGCTTTCAGCTCAAAAACGAATTTTTAGAAAAATTTTACTATTTTTAGTAATTCCGATTTTTTTAATATTTTTTAGAGTTTTAGATTTTCTTTCCTTTTAGAAATAAATTTTAGTTATACTAGGACTCTTCTAGAGAAAGTTTATTTGCAATTTTTATTTTTAGAAATTAGGCCTTAGAAGAGTTTTATTAGAATTAGGATTTTTATTAGAGTTAGAATTTTGCTATTTTTGGTAATTACGAATTTTAGTTTATTTTTTTTCTATATTAATGGTGTAAGGACACACATTATGGAATTATCAATTATTCATCAATTAATTTCGAATTTATTAGAATTTATTTCTATTTTCTGCTTTCTTTCCTCGTGGATTCGAGAAGTCTCTGTGAGGAGTCCAGAGAAGTTCCGTGGATTCGGAATAGTTATCCTCTTGAGGAAGACGGTGCTCGACCTCACGTCCTCCCCTGCGTCAGTAGTGGACCGTTGCTAGGTAGCTATCAATAGTGTAGAACATTTGAAAAATGTTTATAACCGTTTCGACCGTTCTCAGTAGCCTATAAAGCCTTGACCATTTCAGATCCCACCGCACATAATGCACGTGCGAAGTGCAAAGTGCGCCAACTAGCGCCACTATAGCCACACTGCCCGTGCCCTAGTGCGCACACTCGTGCGTACGTGTGTTCCAGTGCGTAGCACTAGAACTGGAAACACGTAACCGAGTATCTCCACCTCCAAAACCTCTAAGTAAGAATACTCTTTGATCACAAGTCCACATATAAACCCCAAAAAGATTTCTACCATTTCCGATGTGGGATAAAGCACACATCGCACTTTTGGATTTGAAATTCCGAAAAAGCATTTTGGCAGCAAAATTCTTAAATTTTAAAATTTTAAATTTTTTCAAAAACCACGAAATTTCAACATTCACAAGTTTATTTTAAGGCATGGGTAAAAAAAAAAGTAAATTCTAACCTCAAGTGGACATACCATCTAACCTATCTATAATGGACCTCAACTATTGAAAGCTAAAACCTTTCTAGGGCCCACAAAAATGTTTATATGTCATCTAATCTATTTATAAGACCATATAGATGTGAATAATGGGAAACATAAAAAAAAACAGCTTGATCCCAAAATTATAATATCCCATAAAAGTTATCAATGGTGGGTGTTTAATTTTCAACATTTACTGTGGTGAGGTTCACTTGAGCTTTCGATCTGTCTCATTTTTGTTTTCCTACCCTAAAATGTGCAGTTAAAATTGTTAAACTACATAGTATGATAAATACACCACGGTGGGGCCCATAGTTTTTGCATCAAAAGACTTTCCCGCTTCCACTTTGCGTGGAAATATACAACTTTTAAGTAAGAGCTGCAATTACAAGTATAAATAATTATAATTATTTTACAATATATTTATACAGTAACTTGTGCCATATTGGCACATGCCAACTGGGCGCGGCTTCAGTGGATCCTCATATCCATGGAGCTGGGTGGGACGCTCACAGTGATGTATGTGCTTTAAATCCACACCATCCAACTATTTTGATAGCCAATGTGAGGGAATGATCCCAAAAATGAAATGACCAAAATCTTAGATGGACCACACCAGAGGAAACAATTGTGATTGAATCCCCACCATTAAAAACTTCATGGATTACACCGAAATGTTTAGTTGCTATCCAACTTGCCGATAAGGTCAAAAAATACTTGGATGAAGAGACCACACAAATATCATCTTGATCTAAAGCTTTTGTGGCCAATAAGAAGTTTTTAATGGTCAATTACTATTGTTTCATGTACTATAATCAATATGACATTTGGATTTGCCTCATTTTTTAAATCATATCTTAAAATGAGCTTTTAAAACGGATGGGTGGCATTGATGCAGTCATGTACATCCTAGTGGGCCCCACAGTCAGGGTCCCACCCACCGGGGGACATGGATTAGTTACTGAACCCAAAGGTAGCTATGCTCGAGGAAGTGACGTCACCACATTTTCTGGGTCCCACCATAATGAATGTGTTATATCCACTTCATCCATCCATTTGGAGAGATTATTTTAGGGCATGAACCAAAGAATGAGAATGAAAAAGATTCAAAGTTCAAGTGAACCACACCATAGAAAATGGACATAGTAAAGACGCCCACCATTGAAACTTTCCTAGGGCATCACATGATGTTTATTTGAGATTCAGCCTGTTTATAAATTAACACGGACATGGAATAAGGGAAAACACAGGTATCGTCTTCAGCGACTTATGTGGCTCAAAGAAGTTTTTAATGGTAGACACCGAATCCCCTTTATTTTCTGCGATGAAATCCACTTGAACTTTGATCCTGCCTCATTCTCTAGCTCATGCCTTAAAATGATCTCCCCAAATGGATGGATGGTCAATACAACACATATATCATGGTGGGGACCTCGGAATGTAGCGAGGTTACTTCAGTAGCAAGACTCCTACCATGGAGCTCCGTAGCTAATCCGCATCCCCACTGAGGATACACTGAAGCCGCGCCGCCCATGCCAAGTCACACAATGGCTGTACTCTATTGAAGGTGGCATATTGGGCTCTGACAAGAAAGGCCAAAAGGCCCATTACAATTCCAGCCCAATCTTCTCTCCATAGCGGAAGGCCAGTCATCTTTCGACACTAATCTAATCCCGAAAAGCACGCAAAGTCGCTTTTTCTAAAGGAAAGAGAAAAAACTAGGAAAGGCGGAAAAGAGAGAGAGAGAAAAGGATGTTTTTCAAGAGAGAGCATCCATAGTCTCTTTAACACGTCGATAGCTGTCGTTTATCACGATATCTTCATTTGTCTTATAATATAGTTATCGTAAGTACGCACAGATTCCTGTTTTCATCCACAATTACCGAAATACCCTGAGAATCTAGTGGCGAGATAAGACTCGATGTGCTATCCGGCACAACCCGTTATAAGATAAGGTAATTGGCATGGTAACATCCCATCTGCTCCAATGCCATGATTTGGACAGTCTAGAATGGCATGATTACAGGAGTATAGTGATGCCAATGACTTGCTATGGCCGCATCATGGTGCCCCTGACACCACTTACTTTTGTGGTGACCTGGCGGTGCAGGATTTGATGGAATGGCCACTTGACAACTTTCACAAAGTGTTTGCATAGGCATCATTTTTGACATTGGCATGCAGCTGAATCTTGCATTTTCGAGTCACCATAAATGCTAATGGTGTCATCCGAACAACATGAATGCTTACTAATGTGACTTCTAAGTAAGAAAAATGTTCATAGACTCATTAGGTAACCCCACTATGGTTTTATTTTCTTTTTCTCTATTAATATTTTTCTTATTTAAAAGTCATATTGGTATTTTTATTTTCTTTTTCTCTATTAATATTTTTTTTTCCCACCAATGAGTCACCTACAAGGAACTTCAAAACCTTTCTTATGAAAAGAAAATCAGGTCAATTGGCTCATTAGGTGGCACCACTCATACATTGAATCAAACCATCGACTTTCTAATGACTTCCATATGTTACCAGCCTGATGAATGGAGGACCGTTCTCTTCAAAATCAAAGGGACTTATTTGATACTCTAGCAAAGTTGGGCACTTGTTACACGGGCACCTAGAAAATGTACACATGGCATTCGATAATCAAATTAAAGCCTATTAAATTGTGGAACCGATTGCCTTTAAGTCACAGACCTAAAATTATATTAATTGAGAATTCCTATGCTGTGGATTGTTCTTTGTTGAAATGGGAACGTTGGAGATTTTTTATATTTTTTTATTTTCCATTTCCAGTTGTTCGATAAATGCCCAACGATTTTATGGTTGGACGACATACATCCATAATTCGCACAGTTTAATTTGAATTACTTACATGTCACGTGTGAATTTTCTAAGAAATATCCAAGCGAATACGCATCATCCATCTCACCCTCCCAGAGTAATGAAGTTATTCTCTAAAATAGAAGGCAAAAAAATAAAAATAAAAAATGGATAAGATAAAAGGATACTTTGGTAATTTCAATTGTACTAAAGATGAGAGAATTGCAGGCAACCTGCGCGCATGTAGTCCATTCTAAGGCGGTGAAGTTATTTTCTTAAAGAGAGCTTTCAAAACCCAAGACATTTCCGTAGTTCTCTTTCAAATTTTAATAATTAGGTGTGACTTGACGCCTCGGCTTATTTTAGTAATTTAGGGATTTGTGGGCCCGGAAGGTTTCTTTCTTCAAAAGAATGAGGTGGTTGAGTCTTGGGACTATGTTTTCTTGGTCATTCTTTAAGTACGCTTGGATGCGCACATCTGCCTTTATTCCAAAGCAAGCTTGCTGCACGGCCAATGCAACATGTATGTGTGATTTCAGGATCATTCATCTGCCAGGCCCCAACTTTATTTATGTACGGCACAAAATAGGCCAATCGGGTCCAGGTGGGCCACACTAACGTTTCACAAACGGTCGGCATAATAGGTACATGTAGGGTCAGCTGACGGGTCCTGAATTTTGTGACATCACATACAGAGTAGAATATTTCATGGCCCAAAATTCAGGCTAGCTTAATCATAGGTAGACCACTCTAACCGAATAATTTCACCAATCGTCGTAATTCAATGTGTCTATATGGCCAGCTGGTGAGCAGGCCCATTTGCTGCACTTTATTTGGTGTGGTGAGTAACGCCGATAAAGGGAAATGATACAGTGGATCCATCCTCCACTGACTCCAATTGCTTACTGTAGTACACAGCACCGGCTTCCCACCATGTGTTGCTTGGCAAGCTCTATGCGCCACCATGATTTATGTGTTGTATCCATGCTATTGATCCATTTTTAAGGCATGATTTCAAAAATTAAGCAAATCTAAATGTCTAAATGTGGGTAAAACTGGGTTGAATAAAAAGAAGAGGTCAACTCGGACATCTCAGTAGGACATGGGGTTGGTCAACACCGATCATGACCAATGAACTCCTCAATGGCCAAGGAAGAGAAGTCAGTCAAAATCACCCCAGTCTCGGTAGTTCGGCATACTTTCCTTAAGTCAGCTCGGCCTTGACAGGTCAACTCAACCATAGACCTCAATCTTGGCCATCTGCCTCAACTTTCTCAGGGTTCGACCATTTGATCTTATATTCACCAGAGATCGAGTGAAATGTCTGCTAAATGCACGCCTATAATTCAGTAAACATCTTCACCAACGCAATCAACTCTCGCCCTATAAATAGAAGACCTATCTTCGATGAAAGGTATGTAAATTCTCACAACCAAAACCCCGCAATACTATTAAACCTAGATTCTTAATTTGACTTTGGCATTGGAGGGCCTCCTATTGTAGCTTGGGTTTCCTTTCTCTTCTTCCTGGTGCAGGTGTTTGAAAGTCCAACGACTCGATAAGGATGAATCAAATTTTCGCATCAATAAACCTTATTATAAAAAAAAGAAGAAGTGGTGATTGAACTCAAACTTCTTGAATATTATAAAAGTTTTGGGTTGAGTTGATATTTTTATTTTTTCTGTATAGAAGTTTGTGTGATCTTATGAACTGATTGGATGGTAAATAAGCAACACGATGGGTGTTATTAAGCTTTCAACTATGGGTGTCATGGTGTAGTCTACTTGAGCTTTGGATCTACTTTGTTTAAGGGCTAATATCCTAAAATGGGCTTTAAAAAATTGGATGGATGGTATGGATATGAAACACGTACATCAAGGTGGGCCTCATAGCTTTTTTAGCAGCACACACTTTGGATGGCAATGCTGTGTGCTACATCACCCAATCCGAGTCTATCCTGCATGGAATACATGGCAGGGTGATGGATCAATGGGGTCCGTCCATCTAGCGGGCCATATGATGAATGGCTTATACTTCAAGAATCACTCCTTCAGACAATCCCCTCCATGACGTTTGAACCATCTTGATTCATGAAGTTTACAAAGCCGACAGCCTTAGCCACACGTATCTTGATTGGTTGAAATAGGCAGGAAAATTGGTGCCCGCTCCGTGTATAAAGCGGAAAGCTTTTCCACCGAATATAATTATATGGGGGAGTTGAATGATACTCCGGAAGATTATGACACTTGATACACATGCACTTATATAATATACCTGTAGCACACATTAACTGAAATTACACCAATGATATTATAAAACCCACTGTTGCTGTCACCAAGCCACAGTCCCAAAATCAGGTTGGTCGACACAATCCTAGCCGCTGATTCATGGAGTCATGGTCATTCGTTTTTCAAAATAAGACTATTGAATTTTTTATAATCATTCAATAAACATCAACCCATTTGTCAATAAAGAAGTGTAGTTTTATAAAATAGAAATCATAGTAATTTTGGACAGTTTAATTTGACTTGCTTGTACGTCACATCATATGTGATTTCTGAGTGATTTACGAATGTGCGTCATCAATCACTCTCTCAAGTTCTTCGCATACACAATGGAATTGGCGTCTGTGGTCCCTATGTGCGTAGCGCACATACATAAAATAATAATAATAATAATTAATAAATAAATAAATAAAACAGATAGGAAAATCTTAACCTTTCAGTAGGTGGGAAGCAAATGAAGGGTTAAGAAATGAGTGCAGCTTGTATTAATAAATACTAATCTACCCAACATTAGGCATTTTCTTATTTAAAAGGAAGTCTCTTAAGTCACTAGTGTATCTTTTTACTATTGCCTTTTATTTATCCTCTAAACGTTCCTTCAGTTGGACGTCTAAGAGCTTGTAGAGGAACACCTCCATTGGTCAGCAATGACATGAGGTTGTTGCGTATGGGATTTGATTTTTTTGTGTATGATCATTATTTTAGAGAATTTGAGATGATTTTCATTCCCCCTAATTGCTAGAGAAGAGAAATATACAAAATTAAAAAATAAAAATCATTAAGTCATGTGCTACAGATCATGTGTTAGGACCGCAAATATATACACTATCAGTCCATAATCACATAGGACAAATGGGACAAATGGACTGCATCAAAACAGTCAATTTCATGTTTCCATTAGTGAGTGGGCCAAGTTCCAAAATTCAGAATGTTTGGAAATTTTAGAAGACAAGCATGGACTGGCATTAAGCAGGGACAGGCCCATTTATTAAATAGTTCAGATAGTTAAGGGCCAATCAAAGACAGTGGCCCTTTGATGGCTGAGATAGTCCAATCAAAGCAAAATTCAGTTAGGAGCCAATCAACAGCGGAGCCCAAGGGATGCTTGGTTTCAATCATCCCACACAATTGCCATTTGCCATGTGTGGCACGCGATCTAGAGGCATAATCCACTTCCATTGCATATGATGTTCATATTGTATTAGGCAAGTACATTAATGGCAATATGTTATTTATTTCATGTATACTGTACTTTCACTTAGTTAAGTGTTACATGATTGAAGTATCTATGAACTAGAATAAGGAAAAGGGAAGCCTATTGTTTGCTTTTTTAAGGCAAGGTTCATCCACTTCTTAGGGCCCATCAAATCAACTAACCATTTTCCCACTTGAACAAGAAATTCCACATTCTAAACTCTAACAAACTTTCATGGCATGGTTCCTAGAAGCCTGGATATTCAAATATCAATATTAAAAGCATATCCACATTAGGGGTGAGAATGGGCCGAGTTTGTGTTGGGCCAGGATTGGCCCAGACCATCCCAACCTTAGCATGGCCTATAGCAGCAGGACCAAGGCCAAGGTCTGAAAAAATTGGTTGGGCCTCAGCCAAACCTAGTCCTGCCCAAAAATTGATGAAATCCCGGTTTCCCACCATTAATATTCCTAGACTATTCCTTGATGACATGAGCTTCACATGCACAAAGAAATAGACACTTAGAAAACGAAAACCAAGGTCAACATGCAAGTTGCATACGTTGCTAAGCCGATGATTAGAACAGGATTTACATAGAATAAAACACATGTAATCATGATGTCGGGCCATGCCAGGTCAGGCTAATATGAGCTAAACCTACGAATGACCTGAAAATTGATGGGCCTAACACGTCAAGATTAAGCCTGGCCCACAGGCTAGCTACTACGTCCAGGCCTTATCCAAAGACGGGCCGCACGGTCACCCCTAATCCACATAAAGATAATTAGTCATTGAAAACTTAGTGTAATTGTGACATATGATTCATCACTTTTGATCAAGTAAATGAGATGCATTTGGCAAGTGCCGTCCGTTGCAGAGATGAGCCAAAGGCCCATATCACTTTTGATGATTTTAATAGATATGGGACAGTCATGGATCACCTAATACAAATTTCATTATACTGCCTATGAATTTCCTTGGTTTTAAAGATGATTGATTGAACAATTAAGAATCCTGATAATTTCAAAAGGCTTTAAAAATGAATGTTAGTTTCTTCATACTCCTATGAAAACAAATATTCACGTTGGAGATTAGACATCGGATGTTAGGAAGATATGTAACAATTTACATCATTCGCTTTCAACCCATTCTCATTAAACATTTCAAGAGTTAAATGATCAAATGTTTCTAGTAGTTCAATCTTGAAAATTTCTTTACCAGTTATATTCGGCCAAACTCATAGCTTCTAACATATTAAGTACATGTGACATCAGACCCTTCCAATAAGTTAGCCTCACCAATCAACCCCATTTACTAATTAGGTGGGGCACATCATAGAAAACAGTTTCTAGTCATTGATAAATAGCAAAATATATAAATGTGGTCCTCACAACAAGTGAATGTGGCTGATTTTTGCACAAAGTAACGATGGATCCAACCTATTCGATTGGTTGGATGCTGTGCATACATGAAAGGTTCAGAGTTATCTGCTGGGTGGACAATAATTCATAGTGCAACCAATTGGAATTTTAATAACTTGTCGATTTTAAAATCTCAGGATGCAGTTGATGCTGCAAATCAGTTTCGAAGTAGGAATGCAGAACATGTATCTTTATTTTCTAAAATCTCTCACATGTAATCAGCTTCTTTTATCTGAATAGGACATATGAAATTAATTAAGAATGTGAAAGAAAAATCAGAATAAAAGGCATCTATTGTCTAATGAATAAGATTAAAGTCGTTGGAACCTTTTGCTTTGGTAATTCATGGAGTAATGAATAGAGGAAGAAAACGCATGAATGTATAGATGCAAGAAAGGAATTCATTGTGGTTATTATAGCTCCTCATCATCCATCAATGTATGGATTCCTTTGACTCATCGGTATTCCAGATGGTGGAGATGCTATTGACTGTGAACTTGATTTGGGTTATTTCCACGGATGGAAAAACTCCCAAAAACTGAATAATTATATAATATCTATCCTTTTAAGAAATTTGGAAGGTATCAAAATCTAAATCATTCATGATCAATGCTACTAAACAACTCAAAATTTTCAAATATTTATAATTTGCTTGAAGTTCTATTAAAGTCTCTTGATATATAATGTATCTGTGTTATTTACGCATGCATTTGTAAAGAAAGTGATTGTTTAACATAATATGAGCTGCGAATATGCAACCCTTATATATTCTCGCGGGGCCTTTTATGGGTTGAGTCACGAGTACTTGTAACTCTCTCTCTTGTGGGGCTTTTTATGGTTTTGAGTCACGAGTCCTTCTAACTCTCTCTAAGGCCAAGTACAGGCCAGGCCCATTGCCACCTCTATGTTAATAAAACGAGACTGCCACATTCAATCGGCCAAAAGCCACAAAAGTCAACTCCCTGGCAGATCTGAAACGAGTATTCCGGACCTGCTGCTTTGCATGGTATAAGCGGTTCTCAATCCTGATCTCTGACAAGTGGAGCATTGTTTGATAATCAACACCATTCTTCTTTTGAGTCCCACCGTGGATGGACCATGTCCAAAAAATTCTACTAGAACAGAGTGACCAATCTTTGAACTCTTATCAGATGAATGTAGACAGTTGCTAACTTCTCTTTAGCCACACATTGGGAGGACGTACATGGTCGTATCAAGCATTTTATCTTGGAATACATCATACATTGTGTATCTAAACAGATCAACGGTCTAGATTAGAGAAGGATAGGACCACATGCTAAAGTCTCGGGTCACGAATTCTATATTTAAGAGGCACTCTACCCGCTTTAGAATATCTTTCACATGGCTTTCTTTTCTGGACGCGGATTTACCGGTGACGGTGCCACTAGCCAGGTTGCTACTGGCTGGTGCTCTGTGGTCCCCACTAATGATGTATGTGTTCCATCCAGGCCGTTCATCCATTTTTCTAGGTCATTTTATTATGGCTTGATCATAAATGAGGCAGATCAAAAATCTCAGGTGCCTTCATCGTGGATCACACCGCAGGAAAAGAGTAGTGATTCAATGTCCACCATTAAAAACCTCTCAGGCCCACTGTAATATTTATTTGACATCCAACCTGTTGACTAGGTCATGCAGACCGGGACGAAGGCACCCAAGATTTATATCTGCCTCGTTTTTGGGATCAAGCCATAACATTATATGAAAAAATGGATGGACGGCGTGGATCAAACACTCACATTATGGTGGGCCCACAGAGCACTGACCAGTAGCCAAACTACGTCCCTCCTTTTTTTAGTTGTAATAGCAAGGCTCATGATTCCATAATCCTAACCGTTGATACGATGAGCGCCACTTTGGATGGCCAACACACCAAAATGGGGAAATCCTAGTTTAACTGTTTGCCGGAAATTGGACAATTCAGAAAACGAATACATCAACTGTTCACATCCAACTGAAAAGGGCCCATGAACCAATGGCTAGATCTTCCAATCAGTTTTTTTTTTTTTTTTCGTGCAAGGAGATTCTACCTTGGTCAAATCATTTGAAACTTGCACGACTACACACTGGGCCCCACCTGTCAAAAACTAGAGCAATCCGTAGATTTAATTGGATTGGGCATAGTATAGGCCGTGGACGACTGAGAATGACGTTTGGACACCTAACTTGGGAATCAATAAAAAACTAGTCCATGATACTACTGAGTCCTACCCATTGTTTTGTATTTTATTTTTGTGGGACCCTTTCATCTTCTAAATCCAACCGAGTCAGGACAAATTTCTATGAAGGTTTCAAGCCAGTTTGCATTTACAGAAGAAATTATTTTATTAAATGGGTACAGCCAAACATGTCAAATTTCAGCATTTTAAAATTAGAAAATTTCCCGTGTTCTTCTACCACTATTAGTTAATAGTGCTATTAGTTGAAATTGGAAACTTACACAGAGCAATCCGTTGATCTAAACTGTTGATTAGGTGCAGCTCACATTTCATTGGTGAACACATGAAACATCATACTGATCTGATGATTACTAACCGTTTATGGATGGTCAAGATCATTTACATAAAAATAAGTACAATCCTCAATTTGATTCTTATGTTTGTTGGGAATGATTCTAAAGAATCTAATTTGTCAGGGAATTGTAGCCATCACATCCATATCATGGCAATTTTTGCATTGTAGCAAGGGAAATGTGTTCTGGACTCAATGGACTGTTCAGATCGATCCAAAGGAGTGTCCAACTGAACTAATTCAACTCGGGGCACTATAACATATCATGCTCTGAAAGCACTGTAGCATTTCTCTTATAAAATATTATTATTATATATCATATGGATTGGAAGCTTTCTAGTCATACACATGTTTGTGAGTCAAAATTTTGACAAGTCGTACGGGCAAATCGATGGGCTGGTTACTGGGCCGGTGACTGACTCAACTTTCAAGCCCATAATTTGTTGGGCTGGGCTTCCAGCTTATTAGATTGAATTTTAGAGTTTCCTAGGGCGTGTTTGGCTGCCACTGAGAATGAGTTATAATAAAACGCTATCTTTCCTTCTTTTTTTTTTCCACTCATTAAAATATGTACTAAAAAGCAAACTCACGAAAAACCAATTAGAGTTTGTTTTTAAAATTGATTTCCATGAGAATCCTTGTTCGAAGAACTGCCGATGGACCCTAATGAGAAATGAAAAACAGGTGGCGTCCAAAGACACTCATGTTGGGCTTTATGCCCAAGCCCATGTTGAGTTGATTTGACTTCAACCATCTCATTAGTCAAAAGAGTAGGTGAGAGTTTTATATCCCACACAGCAAGTGGATTCCATTTGGACCTTAAAACCATTACAAGAGATGAAAGAAAATATCACAAAATACGTCTGACCTAACTACAAAGACTAGATCTCAAAGCAAACCCAATACAAAAAACAGGTCATTTTATATTGTATTTGGTAAGTTGGATACCGTGGGCCACACCCACACATTAGAAGTGGATCATGGGTTCCCAAAGCCATCTATTCCTTTCTCATCAAGAGCGTCATACAAATAAGAGGGCCCACCTGGCTTCTGCGAATGGTCATCGTGAAGGTGGGGACAACTTATGCAAGGCTCAGATGTTTCACACATTTGCAATTATGGCACATGTGATGTGTGAAACGAAAGCTTGAAAAAGGCTAGCAAGCGAACGATAGTCTCACATTTCATAAGATATTTCTTGTTTTTCCATTAATTGAGCATCGACAAGTTTGGTATATGACAAAGCCCGCCGTGGACATGGACCTTAATTAATTTGGGCCTTGTCCCACTGGCACTATCATCTTACTATTGTTTTAAAATTGAAACTGATTTTTTGATATTTGAATATGTTTCTTTGGCTACATTATTTTATGGACCGTCTTAGTAGCTCAAATGACCTTGGGCCCCACCTATCCTTAGAACCATTCATCTGGCAAACCTCAAACGTAGCCATTGGATCCTAATATATCTTCTTTGTAAGCCATGCAAAATACTAGTTCCTCAGGGGCAAAATTTTCCCCACAGTAAGTTTTCTGAGACCTAAAACTTTGCCTTATTTAAAGAACATGAAAAGGGCATTGGTAGAAAGAAAGGGTATTTAGGTAATTTAGTTAAGTGTGTCCAATCAATCATTTAAACATGCTTATGTGTGACTAGAAAAACTTTGATTCTCTATCAAATTAAAATAGTTGGTACATGGTCACTGAGAAATTACAAATATGGAAGATCATGATTTTTTATTTTTTTTACCACAGTTTTGGAAGATGAGGAAATATTGGGGGATTTGCACCTTGAAATTGCGTGAGGATGATCAGTAAGTCCAACCATGATGTATGTGTTTGATCCAAGTTGCCGCCAAAAAATAAGTCACATCAAAGGCTTATGCGGACCTCAACTTGGGAAGAAATGGGGGATAATGACATCCACCATTGAAAACTTAAAACCCTCCTTAGGGCCTACACTTATTTGTATCGTTCATCCAACTTGTTTATACGGTCACATGGTCATGGATGAAGGGAAAACACAAATATCAACTTGGCCCAAAACTCCTGTGGCCCGGAAGAAGTTTTCAACAGCAGGCGTTTAGCTCTCCCTGTTTCTTGTAGTGTGGTCTGCTTACATTTTTGATATACCTAAATTTTGTGGTCAATGCTTAAAATGAGCTGGTAAAACGGATTAATGGTGTGGATCATACACACATCACACTGGTCTTTATGAATTTTAGGCTTTCTTTGTCGGCAGAGCCAAAACCATTCAAACAGCAAAACTGTCAACGTCACAGGAAGGCTTTTACTTTTTAGCTCTAATTCTTACTAAATAATAATAATTGCTTATTTACCAGTATTTATGATGTAAACGGATAACCAAACACTCCCTAAACCGTACAAATTTAGGCCTTTTATTACGATAATTTTTATATTGATTTCATTTTTACATTGATTGGATGATATTTAATGTCAAGCCCATTGATAACATCCATTGATCCAAATTTAACAAACAAATGCTTATTAATTAAAGAGTAGAATCTTAGATCAATTTGCATGTTGGAAACCAGCCAATCCAATATGGATTAGACATCTTGGACCGTTCAAGGACGTGGATTGCGTACTAACCCCGCCCGTCCCTAGCTCTGAACAGGCGGTTTTGTGGGCGGCCCACCGTGATGTATCTGTACATCTAAGCTGCCTATCCCTTTTCTCAGATTATTTTAAGGCACCGAGACAAAAATGAAGCAGATCCAACAGTCAAAGATGGACCACACGACAGATGACTCTTGCATTTAATGCAACTGACATTTAATGCTTTGTGCATTTTAATGCAACCATGCTTATTATTTAGTGTGGTCCACTTGAGCGTTGGATGCCTCATTTTTGTGATCATGCCTTGAAATAATATGAGAAAAGGGATTGACGGCTTGGATGTACAGATACATCACAGTGGGCCCACCCACAGAACTGCCCGTTCGGAGCGAGGGACCGGCGGGGGTAGTACTCAATCCGCGTCCAAACTAATGTAGGCCACATGTACAACATTTTAAAGTGATCATATAATATCAACCATCACACTCTTGCAGTATCAAATGCTCTTTTTTTGTTTCTTCTTCTTTCTCATTAGGTGTGTTTCTAAATGTTATGAAATTTCATGATATATGATTATTAGGAGGTCTAATTGATATACGATTTCAAGAAATTTGGTGCAACCAAACACAATCTTAACCATTTGAAAGATGCATTAGAGGCATTAGCTTGTTGATGGTAGGAAATAAAGCACCATGGGCCATCCAATCTGGTCCCAATCTCAAGGGTCATGAACTAGTCCAATATGATGCACTCCTATCCCACAATGTCAGAAACCTGCATTTACCCTTTTATTTTCTATGTTTTTCAGTTAATGATCATGAAAGAGGGTTCTGAGACAGCAACTGGAATATGGAAGTCATCTATCCACAGTACACATGCCACGTCAATCTATCAATCAGAACCTTCCATCTAGTAAGCCCTATTGTGGATGGTAAATAATTATGATACTAAATGATTTGGACGGTAGATTTTTTTTTTTTAATGTGTCACAATTGTGCCATGTAAGGTGACTGCGTTTCAACTATAAAGGAAGAACTTCCCTTTTATCTTTATAAAGGAGTTTATACGACTTAATCAGAATATTTTATTACTAAAATAAATAAATAAAATTCAAAGTCGGGCTCAAAGATCTCCCTTTCCGCGTTAAAAGAAGAGGCCGGTTCCTCCGTTCAATAAGCATCTTCTACTGTATGTAATTTTATGTGGGCCCCACCGTGATGTAGGCAGAGTCACATCCACTACATCCATAAGGTGGGAAACCATTTTAAGTTCACCGGTAATGTCAAAGGGTCAAACCATGGTTACAGTTGTGATGAAGATACCGGATATGGATTAGGTAACGAGGCTGTCACCACTCTCAGCAGTGGTGCGGTGACACGGTGAGATTTGATTGGTGGGCCTGTGCTGTCAGAGATGGGGTGGGTACATATGTAAACGGATTGGCTACTCCCCCTGACACCGGCTCCGTGGCTGGTGGTCGGTGCTCTACAGGCCCTATCATGATGTATGTGTTTCATCCATTCCGTTCATCCATTTTACGGATTATTTTATTCCTTGGTCCCAAAAATTAGAGGATATAAATCTTAAGTGGACCACACCACATGAAAGCAATAGTGATTGGATATCAACCATTAAAATCCTCCTAAGGCCCACTATACTATTTATTTGACATCCAATCTGTTTATTAG
The DNA here is from genome assembly GCF_029962835.1 of Magnolia sinica. Taxonomy (NCBI): domain Eukaryota; kingdom Viridiplantae; phylum Streptophyta; class Magnoliopsida; order Magnoliales; family Magnoliaceae; genus Magnolia; species Magnolia sinica. The sequence continues at coordinate 939,899 of NC_080573.1, read as the reverse complement.
GTCATACAGGCCCAGATGAAGATAAAAAACAAATATCATCTTGATCCAAAACTTTTATGGCTTTCAAAATGTTTTTAATGGTCGATCCTCATTCAACACAGTTTCCTGTAATGTGGTCTACCTGATATTTGGATATATCTCAATTTTGGATTCATAATGTAAAATGATCTGTAAAAACAGATGGATGGCATGGATGAAACACATACATCATGGTGGGGTTAACATAGCACCAACCATCAGCCATTTGCTGGTGGTGTCGGGGGAGTAGCGAATCCGTTCCCGGTGCATGCTCCCCTAAATGCCTTAAAAAAGGATTCAGTTCATCTTTGACGACCTACAACTCGTCAATCAAATCTCATTGCGTCATCTCACACCACTGCTGATGGTGAGAGATTCACTACCTAATCTAGATCCAAAGATATCATCTTTAAAACTTTCGGTCCTATTTCGTATGCGCCCAAACTGGGATTATGTGGGATGGAATTGCATTTGATCCCATGCAAATCTCTTAGTGTTTGGGGAGGATTGAAAGAGTTGGGATAAGGCAGAGTGAAATTGCATTTGGTCCCATGCTAAATTTATAGTAGATTTTGATATCCACGACACATGTGGTCCCCACATTGATGCATGTGTTCTATCATGCCGTCCATTTATACATGTCCTTTACATGTAACATTTTAGTTATATATGTATAAAAGTTGCCTACATTTGTTGTGAATTTGGTTCCTTGATTACAACCATAGCGAGGGTTTCAATTCAAACATGAAATTGGATGGCTAAAATACCATAATCTTTCAAGACATGTAATCATATGTATTAATGCTGTTAATCCCATCTAATACAATTCAATACCGTATGATCTCATGGGCCAAACAGCCCAAAACCAGGCTTGTTGGGAAGATTGGATTAAATGGTATAAAATAGCATTAGATGGAATTAACAGATTATTACATAATGACTGCATGTCCAGACATATTTAGGCTTTTTCACAATCTAATCATACATTTGGGATCAAATGATTCATTTAAGAAGCATATTATATTAAGCCAAATCTATATTTGGTTGACCACAAAAATATAATAAGTGAACTAAATTTCACAATCGATGCCATCACCTCTATGCATAGATAACTTCTTTTTTTTTTCTTTTTTACACACATGCACACACCCCCACACACTCACGCCATAGTGGGATTTCACCACCTATGGATACTCAAACCCTTAACCATGTGTTGAAACTCTTGAGAGTCTACCACCCGAACAAACGTAAGGATCCAGTATGCATATATAACTTAAATGTCACGTAAAAAAGAAAGTATGTAGAAGAACACACATGGAAAAAACACATGCATCAACATGGGCACACAAGTATAGCGGATTTGTATCATCTATATCATTGAAACTATATGATATGATACATTGATTAATTCAATCCATGTTGCTGCGTCCAAATGCTAGATTGAATTTGCATGTGACCAAATGTAATTCTATATCATTTGCTTCATTGACTCATTTTGGTGTATGATTTCAATAGATGATGTCAATCTGAAGCTCAAGTGGGCCACCCAATAGGAAATAGTTGGAATGAAAACGCTCACCATGCTTAAGGTGATTGCCAACATGCGAAGGGAAAGCAAACATATCACTCTGATCCAAAACTTCAAGGACCCATGAAGGCTTCAATAGTGAGCGTTAAACCTCTACAATTTCCAAGGGTTCTGGGCACACTTTTGGGTTCGTGGCGTGGATGAACTGAGTGGATATAACACAGCCATCACAGTTGGGCCGACAGAGCTTATGATCATAAGAGGAACCCCAGCTCATAAGAAAGTCACATCTTTCATATTGTGTAGGCCTACACTGTTCTGCATGTGCCATCTAAGCCATCTATAAGATGAGACTCACTGGGCCATCAAAATCAGGCCATTTACCAAACTAAGGTGTCATGCCAGATATTTCAGAGATTCTAAGCATGATTTTACGTGGCGTCGCCCGCCAGAGTATCGGATCGGCCTGATTTTGTCGGCAAAGGAGAACATGGGGACCACAAAATGATGGAGGGTCCCACGCGAAATTATAAAATAAACTTATTTTACAGTAATCACAGAAGAACTAGCCTTTTACCATTAAAAAAAGCTCTCTCTTTCACGCTTTACACGGAAAAAGAAACCGTACGGCCTGTTGACTGTCTCAAATTAAAAACAAGAAGCCAGCAAAATTACAAGCTCCTCCGCCCCAAGCATTGCACAAAAAAGTGGAGTTTTCAGTTCAGACAAGTAAGGCCCACGCTTCACTAATCCAGGCCATTGGTGTTTTGCCTCACACCTTGATGGACATTGGAAGAACTTAGCCACCCATCATGATGACTCTTTATCTAATTGAATCTGAGCCATCCACTGTTCCTCTTTTTAACTGTGTATTTCCAGGCCATCGATTCATCCAGAAGATAAAACCTGTCCTACCAAGGAGGGTTTTGGGCCATAGTCTGTTCGTCTTGGGGCCTATCATCCCAATGGTCTGGATTACTGAACTATGAGTCCCATTTATCAAAATTAAAATGCTATACTAAGCAAAGCTTCCCTGTCGATAAATGGGAAGCGGATTGGCTGGTGTACCCCACACCAGCTATATGGCTGCTGTAGGTACGGGTCGTGCGTAGACGAATATTGGCGCTCCTCTAAGTCCGAGCTGTACGAACGGTTTAAAGGAGATCAAAGTTACATGGGCCCCACAGTTATGTATTTATTATATCTACACCGTTCATCTATTTTTAGAGATCATTTTAAAGTATTATCCCAAAAATGAATCATATCCAAAGATCAGATGGACCACCCCACAAATAGCAGTGGAGATAATGATTTTCACTATTAAAAAATTCGTAGGGCCCACCATATCGTTTATTTTCCATTCAATCTGTTCATAAGGTCACAAAGATCTGGATGAAGGGGAAAAACAAATTTCATATTGATCTAAAACTTTTATGACCCCAAAAAGGATTTCAATGGTAGACGTTTGATTCCCCACTATTTTTTTCAGTGTGGTCCACTTGATAGTTATCTCTGTCTTAGTTTTCGTCTCAAGCCTTAAGACGAGTTTATCAAATTGATGGACAGTTTAGATATAACACATACCTCATGATAAGACCCACAAAACTTACTGACATTAATACAGCAGCTATATAGCTGATGCGAGGTACACCAGCCAATGCACTTCCGTTTAAACGTAGTTTGCACGGATTCGCAAGCACGTCAAAATTTAAAATTAAAAAGCCCGTTTTGAGTGCGTTTGGCCACTCCCAACCGCGATTTGCTAGTTGGTGGGTGTGACCTGCTCGGTGCCAAAGTATGGTATAGTGGCTGGTTTCCATCCGGATTGCATTCTTAGATTAATCCATCCGTGCTGTCATATAGATCCATATACAGGGAAAACATAAATAACAGCTTGATCGAAAATTGCTGTAGCCGAGAGAAGTTTTCAACAATAAACTTCCAATCTCAACTGATTCGTGTGGAGCGGTCCACTTTAGCTTTTGGTCTTATGTCCTAAAATGACCTTTCAAATGGTAGGACGGATTGGATAAAAAAACATATATCATGGTGGGCCTACGGACTCCCTGACAGGACCGTCCGTCTCTGGCCAGGTCCTAGCAGGGGTAGTACCCTACCGCGACCAGTTAGTGCCGTTTCGTTTCCCATGCAGCTGGCTGTTAAACCGGTCAACAAATATATGTATAAAAAAAGAAAAAAAAAATAGTAATCGGGCGAAGCGTGAGTCTTCGTACTCATGACGTAAGGAATATTAAATGTGAGATATACAAAGTAGAAATCGACCGTCCAAATTGTCGTACCCATTAGATAGATCCATTAACCAAAAACAAAAGTAACCTAATATTGTAAGTTTCTGATTGATTCGGATTAATCAGATGGATTGCAGGAAAAATCGCCAAGGGTCCTGATTCAATAACAAATTTCCAAATTTCCGTACAATCAGAGGTTTTTTTTTTTCTTTTTTTACACACGCACACACACCCCCACACACTCACGCTAGTGGAATTTCAACACTTACGGATACTCGAACCCTCGACCGCCGGGTGTTGAAACTCCTGTGAGTGTACCAACCGTGCAAGAGTAGGGATCCATATATATAATCAGAGGTTAGGATCGCTCAATCAATCTTATTTAGGGGGTTATAAGCTAATTACAGTAGGCCCCAGATTTAGACAGTTCAATTAAATTTTTGGCAGATGCCACGTGTGCAAATGCAAGTGGATGCGTATGAACCATCACAGTCTAGCAGAGTCTCAAGTAACTTCTCCCCCAAAAAAAAAACATAAAATAGTTGAGTCAGCTACATAAGACTGAGTCGCATACCGTGCCGAGTCAGCACTCACGACTCACGAGTCGTATCTACTGCAGACGTCGCTTTCGGTCATCACCGCGTTCTCAAACAGTGGGACCCACACTCAATCCCCATGAGAAAGTGGGAACCACCGCAATTGATGGAAGAATTCGGAAATGTCACCCGTCTTTTATTTAAAAACTCTTCATTCCATCATAATCTGGACGGAACCACCCTTCTCCCAAATTGACCAAACTACCCTTCGTGAAAGAGTAGCGGTATGTTGCACTTTCGAAAATATCCATTTTGGATTTTCACCCACCAACTTTTGTGGACTAGCACGTGGAGGTGAAAGCGACTTCTAGCGTCTTATCTCTGTCCGGCTGGTCCGGTAGATTTATCCGAGTGGTTCTGGCCTTCTGGGTACTGTTATTCCTTACTCGGAAGCGATTGCTTACTAGTAACTCAATACGCTGAAAATCTGTGGTGCCAACGTGATTAATTTCTTTTATCCACGCCGTCCATCTGATTTAGCAGATCATTTTATTGCATGAACACAAAATTCAAGCATATTCAAATCTCATTAGTACCACACAGTAGGGAAAACTGTGAATTACCTTATTAACAGGTTGGATGCAAATAAACATAACTGAAGTCCTTAGAAATGTTTCAACGGTGGAAATCAAATTTCCCACTGTTCTTATGGTGTCGTCTACTTGATATTTGGATAAGATTCAATTTTGGGATCATGCTCTAAAATGATCTTTATGTACGGCGCATGGACTTGAGTAACTCAGTGCACAATCCGCTTGCGAGTTACTCGCCTCACTTGTAGGTAGGGACCCGGATTCGGCAGTGACTCCTCCAATACCAGGTCCGCATTGGTCCTTGGTATGGGCCTCCTGATGATGTATGTGTCTCATCCATGCCGTCCAACCATCTTTTGAGCTCTTTTTAGGGTATTATACGAAAAATTAGTCAGGTACGAATCTCAGGAGGACCACACCATAGGAAACAGTGGTAATTAACGCCAACCATTAAAAACTTCCTGCAGACGATAAAAGTTTTGGATTAAGATGATATTTGTGTTTTCCCTTCATCCAGGTCCGAATGACCTAATCAACTGGTTGGATGAAAAATAAACGTTACATTGAGGTCTAGGAAGTTTTTATTGGAAAGCATTCAATCAACACGGTTAACTAGAGTGTGGCTCGCCTGAAATTTTGACATGCATAATATCTACAAACATGCCCTAAAACGATCTTGAAAAAATGGATGGACGGAGCACATACATTATTTTTGGGCCCAAAGCATCCACCAGAAGGGGCCACTACCGAATCCGAGTCCCATCTGCAGAACAGAAGCGACTCAGCAGATGTGAATATCTAACCGGCAGCTCATTGATTTTGGGAGTCAGGGGTAGCTCTGTGGTCCCACCACGATGTATGTGTGTTATCCGTACTGTCCATCCATTTTTCCAACTTATTCCATGGCTTTAGCCGAAAAATGGGACAGATTCAATTCCCAAGTGGATCACACCACAAGAAAAAGTAGGAATTGAACGCCTAAAGTTGAAAAGTTCTTGTGGACCACATAAGTCATGGATGAAGCTGATATTTGTGTTTTCCCTTCATTAAGGTACACGTGACTTTATTAACAGGTTAGATGATAAATAAACATTACAGTGGGCCCTAGGAAGGTTTCGAACATCATTATTTCACCAATTCCTGTGGTGTGGTCCACTTGAGCTTTGGATCTTCATCGATTTTTATCTCTAACTCTTAACAGAGCTAGAAAAATGGATGGACGGCGTGGATATAAAAATATACATCACATTGGGTCTAAAGAACTTGTCCCATACAAAGGTCCGTACAGAGTACTAAATGGGTCACGGCCGAATCCGAGTCCTTGATTCTGGGCATTCCAAAGTGGTCAGATTCCACGTATCTAAAATCAAGAAAATATGATCATTTTGTGGGCCACATGTGCAGAGCATTTGAACCATTCAACAGTTTTTCTGACCATTCATCTCTTTTACATTCGCACCAACTGATAATATAGAATGTTGCGTCGGTGAATTTGGAGGTTTAAAGCATGATTGTTTTTTTCCAATGGAGATGATTTTTGTCATGCCCAGTGAAAATGATGTCCTACAACTGATCTACGGGTTGGATTTCACACATATTATCACCACGGTGCTCGCCACAGAGCTCATGTGTTGTCCACACCGTGATCAACCAGCCCGTTCATATAGACCCCGCTGCAAGCGATCCACGTGGCAACATTGTCATCACATCAGTGAGATCATTTTCACGGAAATAGTCCTGATCGCTCATATTCTAACTGACCTTTGCGTAGGTCTCGCCTAGATTGGCCTCATGCCGAAAATCTCGCTTATTAGATATCTTCACTGTCTATTGTAGAAAGAGTTAGCATGCACCCGTTTGAACCGTTTTCAACCTTGATGACTGGCATTCGACTCGTGCCATGAAGTGGGACCTTGACGCATGGAACGACGTGATCAGGTCGATCACGTCTTGCTCCAGATAACTACTGTGAAGGTAATAAAATCCTAATTCTAATAAAACTCTTCTAAACTCTTATTTATAAAAATAAAAATTTTAAATAAACTTTTATTAGAAGAATCCTATTAAATTAGAAATTGCTTATATATATATAATCCAAAACTTTAAAAATAAAAATAAAAGTAAAAAATTGGTAATTATTAAAAATATTAACTTTCTTTAAAAATTCATTTCTAGCTGAAATAGCATGTCTTCCGACAAAATGGGCAGATGTGACCCACTTTACAGAGCGGTTCAACTTGGATAGCCCATTTCATTAAGAATGATAGATTAATTGCTCCGTAACGTACCCGAATCAAAAGTTACTGGCAATTTATGGTACACCTTCTTTTAGCCAACGTGACACGTTGGACACCATATCTCGACCATCAATTGGACTCATCATGTGGTGGGAAACATGGGGTTTTGTTATTGGGCAAGCCTCCAATTGAACGTGGAACGTGTATTTGGTGAGGCCAGGGAAACACAGACATTGGTGGGCAGTGATGGTGGGCCCCACCTTATGCATGTATTCTATATCAACTCCATCCGTCCGTTTTTGCAGATCATTTTACGGCATAGACCCTAAAATGAAGTAGATCCAATTATCATGTGGACCACACCACAGTAAACAGTGGTGATTGAATGCTCATCATTAAAACTTCCTGGACCCACAAAAGTTTTGGATCAAGCTACATTTGTCTTTTCCATTCATGCAGGTGTGTGACCTTATCAACAGGTTGGATGACAAATAAACATTACGGTGGGCCTTGGAAGTTTTTAACGGTGGACGTACATTGCCAGTCTTTCCTGTGGTGTGGTTCTCCTGAGATTTGAATATACTTCAAATTTGGTTCATGGCCTAAAATAATTATAAAAACGGATGGACGGCGTAGATTCACGACGCATACATTAAGATGCGCCCCACCGTCACGGCCTGGCCGAAGTCACTGTTTCCCCGGCGTCACTGAATCCTTCAATGTGGACCGTTTCTTATCCTTCTTTTACAAGTGAATGCTATTTACAGCAGCATGCATGGCGCATATGTACAGGCCAAATAATCTCTACGTGCCAATATAGAGAACGTGTGGGAGATCCAGGACGTTCGTCAGGCAGCGCCATGGTGAATGTACCCTGACTCCCAAAACAGGACAGCTCCTCGTGGCCGACACGCACGTTGATTATCGACCGTTCTGATATAATTCTAACATGTCATCTTTTTTAACCCTCCTGGCCCACCTGAGGAGTCAGTTCACCGAATTATTTAGCTGGTTAAAGATTAACGGTGGGGTCCACTTAATGAATAGCCAAGATCTCACACCAATGTATCACGTCGGATGTGGCAGCATCGGATCAGAATCCTCTGATACAACCGCTGCCCATCCAAGCTCGTGGGTTCCAGAACGTTGTATATATATAATCCACTCCGTCCATCCGATTCTATCCTCGATTCTCATAAGTTACAATAGAAAATCACCGATATCCAAAACTCAGGTGCAGCACACCAAAAGGGAACAATGAGAATGGTGTGAATCTTTCATCAAACCGTTAACCAGGAGTAATTCAACAGCATGAATTTAACATACAAAAAAATCAGCTTGATCACATATCAGGCGATCTACACTCTATCGACATCGATGTTTTACATTGTTCCTGCTGGTTTGACCCATCAGATATTTTTACTGGGATCTTTTATTTGTATTGTTAAAATAATGACTCACACCGGATGCACGGAGTGGATTTATATATAAACATGGTGAGTCTTACATAGCTGATTTACGCAGCTGCCTAGAGCAGGTTTCTAGACGATTCCGGTAGACGCGAAATTCACGCAAGAAGTTACTGTGTACGGAAGCTATATTGTGCTTACAGTGATCCTGAGATAAATCCACTCCGTTCATGAGTTTCTCAAGTTCATGCTAGGACAGAGATCAAAAAATCAGGCAGATCCAAAACTCAGCTGTATTACGCAAAAAAAAAAAAAAAACAAAAAGGGGATTGAAGACCTCCTATTTGAAACTTCGTGGGATCCACAGAAGTTTTAGATCAGATGATATTTCCGCCTACAGTTTATCCCAGGGGTAATAACCTTATGAATGGTTTGGATGGCATATGAACATCACGATCGTCTCCAAGAAGGTTTCAACGGTGGACGTTTCCCTTCTCAAAGTTTCCTGTCGTAAAGCCCACCTGTCGATTCGGGTCCCACTCTACTCGCTTTTTCCGGACATGGTCCGGATGTGTGAATTTGGGGGGATTGAGGCTGCAAGGAAGATTAAAGGCCCAGATGTTGCACAGTTGCACCACATCTCCACTTGGCGTGCTTGTATTTGGGGCATCTACATGCCTATCACATATACAGAGGGATATAGATCATTCATAGACCCCACGATTCTACAAAAATCACACGGCCTGATGATACCAGAAAACAATTGAACCGTATTACTGCAAATGGATAGTCAGAAACATCACCAACCAACAGTCGAGATTCAGTATAAAAAGAATAACCTCCAATCAACGACTAGGATCATCGAATTGCTTTTGTAAAATTTTGGGTTATGCTATACGCCGATAGGACCCAACTGAAGAACGGTCTAAAATACTGGTGCTCAGTAACTAATTTAGATACGAGCGCTTAGCACAAGATCCTTTCACTGTTCCTAAGTACAATGATGCGAGATTCATAAGCCTTTCCTGAATGCTACCCGCAGATAATTTCATTAGGAAGTCCACAGGGACACCTAATGTGACAAGCCCTGCCATGCGGACCGTTCAAATCAGCGCGATGGTGGGAGTGTCGAGTCAGTAGAGCACCAATTGAGCTGATCGCGGGGTCACTTTCGTTTCCTCTTAACACGTGGATAGCGAGTTTGGGAGCAGAAGAGTCTACCGTACCTGTTTTAGGCAGCGCCTGAACCACCTAAGCTGGAGCCCACCATGGGGTATCTGTTAAATCCACTCCGTCCATCAGACGAAAAACCTTATCTTAACCGTAGGTAGAATTTTATCAAGATAAAACATCTCATATACACGACAAAACCGAAATAATGTAAACTTGGGACTAAAATCTCTTAATCGGTAGGTAGTGGTCTACATGTGTTTTGAATCAAGCTGATTTTTGTATTTTCCCTTCATTCTTTCTAGTCAAAACCTGATGAACGGGTTTGATGAGAGATATCCACCATAACTGGCCTATACACAAACTTATGGTTGGCAAACCATCCGCACTGCTCCCTGTGGCAATGTCCACTTGAGTGGTGGATCTTTCTGATTTTTGTGAAATGAAACTATCATCTAGGATTCCACATGATGGACGGATTGGATTTCACACATGCAACACGGTGGCGCCAAAGAACGAGTGTGTTTCACGCGCTGCATAAACGAGGTGGCGTCGTGGATTCCGATCCAAGAAATAACAGCAGCAATTCGAAATCTTTCTCAGCGACGTGACCTGCTAGAACCGGTTACCCATCCACGGTAGTGGGCCGGAACCGTCACCTACCTCTGGATTACTGATCGGGAAAACATCCGAGCCCAGTTGGGCCCGCTGTGTTGTATACATGAAATCCACTCCGTCCATCAAGGTGATAGCCCATCTGACCACAGGTATCTGTAAAAGATCAGACGGATACAAAAGTTCATATGAGCCATACAGATGGGAATAATATAAAATTGCACGGGAAACGTCTAAGGCGTCATGGCCCGATGAGTTTTAGATCAGGCTGATTTTATTGTAGTTTTAATAATCCCGATGATTCACATCTTATGAACGGGTCTGATTAAATACATACACCATAGAGGCCCCGTACACGAACCTATGGTTGCCGTTCCATCCCCAATGTTCCTGTATTGTGGTCCACTAAACGTGTATGTCTGGCTGATTTTTGGTTCTGGAGCCTAGCGTCGAGGAATGCACCTGATGGACGGAGTGGATATGATGGGCCCTCTGAGCGACGGTGGTTATATTGGAGGTTCACCGAAATGTAAGTTACCGCTCGTCTATCTATAAATACGACAAGGGAAACAGGAATGACTCTGGTGATTTTACTCAGTCGCTGTACTAGACAGAGAAAGAGAGGAAATCGCTCCCTCCCTCTCTTACTTTCTGAGCTTTTTCGCAGATTTTAATGGCGATTCGCCGAAGAATTCGGCGATTTTCGTAGAAATCAGGCGCAAGCAAACGAATCGAACGGCCAGATTCTTCAGCAGAGATCATCGAGCAGGAGATCAAGGTTTTCTGGTTTCAATCCCTGACAGTCTTTAAAAGAGGCGTTTCTCAGAGTGAAAAAGAGATAAGACTGCCCTGTTTCTGCTCTGCAAATTGAAGATCTCAGGTGGAGAAAAGCGAGGAAATGCAGGGGGAAGTCCTCAGCTCGATCTGAACTGATATCGAGGCGGGTTCACTTTACGAGCTTGACACTGTAAGTAGAATCAGCTCTGAAATCTGTCTCCGTATGCATTTTTTTTTTCTTTGGAGATGGAATTCCGTAGCCTCGGTTTTCGTTTCTGTTGGATGATCCCTCTGGAAACTACAGATTGGGGCTCTGCAGTTTCCGAACTGAAAATTCCCCATCTAATCGAGTTCTTCCCCTCTGTTCTAACGAAGCATTTGAAGTTACGCATTCGAGTCTGTTGATCTTTGTTCCCTTTTACCATTTCACAAATGGAGGTCACGATCTTCAGATTTCAAAGAACTCCTTCAATTAAAGCTGTAATCTCTCTTCAGACTCCAGATCTCTCTCTCTCTCTCTCTCTCTCTCTCTCTCTCTCTCTGTAACTCAAGCACTACAACTGCAGAGTTTTATCACATGTCTACTAACCATCTCTCTCAATCTTGCAGGTCCCAACTAGGCAGAAGCAACATGAACCACCGCTCCAATCCTCTCCACACATCCATCTCATTCTCATCATCTCCACCGTCCAAGGCAGGCAAGGGAACAACAGGCAGGGACTGGGCCCAGATCTACGCGATCTATGGCATGGAAGAATGGCAGACCCTGCTCTTCCTCCTTTTATACGCCCTCATCTTCTCCTTCCTCTCTCTCCTCCTCCTCCTCTACTTCTCCCCATTCTCCCTTTTCCTCCATTCCCACCTTCTCCCCTCCCTTCCACTAGCCTTCTCACGATTCCTCGCTGGCCTCTCCAGCTCCCTCTCAGCCATCTCCGCCCTCTGCCTCATCTTCGCCTCCGGCAACATCTTCTACTCCTCCGTCTCCCTTCACTGGGACATGGCCCAGCGCATGTTAGCCTCGGTCAGCGACTGGTCAACGGTCAAGACCGCCCTCGACATCGGCTGCGGCCGTGGCATCGTCCTCAACTCGGTGGCGCTCATGCTCAAGAAGCAGGGCAGCTCAGGGAGAGTGGTGGGTCTCGATCAGCGGCGGAAGACGACACTGGCCACGCTGCGGACGGCTGGGATTGAAGGCGTGCAGGAGTATGTGACTTGCCGGGAGGGAGACGCGAGGAGGCTGCCGTTCTCGGACAATTACTTCGACGTGGTAGTGTCGGGAGTTTACTTGAATACGGTGGGGAAGGAGTACGGGCAACGGACGGCTGCGGCTGCAGCTGAGAGGGGAAAGGTTTTGGGTGAGGTGGTGAGGGTGTTGAAGCCGGGTGGGGTCGGGGTAGTGTGGGACCTGGTCTGCGTGCCCGAGTACGTGCAGCGTCTACACGAGCTGCGGATGGAGGATATCAGGGTTTCTGAGAGGATTACAGCGTATATGGTGAGTAGTCAGATCGTGTCATTTCGGAAGCCGAGGGATGAGGTGTGCCACACCGTGGTGGTTGATTGGAGGGGGAACATGGACTGATGTTTTCATCCGTTGATTTTTCTTAGTTTTCTTGAATTCTCAACTAATGTAGAGAGATACAGAGATAGAATCTGGGGAGACGAAGCCAAACCAGATCTCTGTTTTACATCTTTTTTTTTCTTTCTTTTTCTTTTTCTTTGTTAAATCTTCATATTTCTTGAAGAAAAGTGTATAAAAAATGATGTGGCGTCTCGTATAGAAGACGGTTGGTATTCTCTACGGCTGTGGACGGTTCCCTCTAGTTGTTGTTTTTTTTTCCTCCCTCATCCGTGTTAGATTCTTATCGATTGTTCATGCTTGCACTCCGTTTGGTTTTGGTCAGGCGGTGTATGCGGGCTTGTCTGAACCGATTGTGTAGCTCCCTTCAAACCGAACAATTGAACCGCAGGTACCAAGAGAGGTAGATACTGGTTTCGGTCAAGCGGTGTGGGCGGGCATATCACAACCGATTGTATACAACTGAACCCCAGGTACCAAGATAGGTAAATACATCAAATGTTAGCAATATAACCAGAATAAAATTATAAGATAATGAGGTGATATTCAGATGGTGAGTTTCTTCTTCTAATAATAAGTGCTTTGCAATCAAAACCAAAAAGAATATAGTTATAATTGGTCACAGGAAGCAACTGCAAAAAATCTTTTTAAAGGATAAACTTGTATTGAAAATGACAATAATTGAACACAAGTATATTTTTGAATTACAATTAAAGATTACTTTCGACCTAAGCTATATAAGAAAAGATAATGGTAATTTGATTGGTTTGTTGGATGGGTACAAGAGGATTTGTTCTGTTAAATTATTATTTTTAATATTTATAAACTTCACTACTATACAATATTCTACATTCATGGTTGTGCCAGTTAAATAGTTGCTACATCAGCTTTCTAGACCTTTCTACCTGGTTTTATTCTTCCATTTGTTGTTCTTCTGTCTCTTAACACAATGCTAACCATGCTTCCGTAAAAAGTGTTTCACATATTTTCAAAAATCTTTTCACATGCTATATTTGTTTTGTGCAATAAAATGTATCATTTCCTTGTTGGCTATTCTATAAATAACCAGAAATGAAGTACAACATTTCACAGGATGGATTTGAAGTATAGAATCCAGCATTTTGTCCAGTGCTCCCTAATCTAGTTGTATGATAGATCCGGCGGTAGATCCAGGCCATTAAATCAGTGTACAACCTTCTGTTGGGTGATAATCATTTTGTCTCCGTACCAAGTTGATTTATCTGACGGAGGTGCACTCCAGTGGTACTTGTTACCGGTGGATTTGTTACTACCCCCACCGGTCCCTTGCTAGGAACCCACAGGTGCTCTATGGGGCCAAAATGATGTATGGGTTTTATCCACAACATCCATCCATTTTGTCGTCTAAAATGGTTCAAGTGGACCAAACGGTAGGGATTATACAATTACCATTGACAACATTCCGGGACAAGTTCTGGATAGATGGTTTTTGTGTTTTTCCCCTCACCCAGGTCTACCTGACTCTACGAACAGGTTAGATTGCAATTAACCATTGGTGTGTCATTATCACCGCTGCTTTACATGGTGTGGTCTACTTGAGACATAGATCTTAGTCATTTTTGTGCTTGTACCCTAAAATGAATGGGTCCTTTAACTAAAACCCATTCATCATGGTAGCCCCTCAGAGCCCGGGTAGTACCCAATCCGCGTCCCTGGTTACCGGGCATGTGTGGGGCTCACGCGGTTTATGTATCAGATCCAACCCGTCCACCAGATCTCGTCACCTAATTTACCTACAGCCACTGAAAATAAACTCGATGGTGGGCCACAGCACAGGGAACAAGGAGGGACGACCCTCACCCTTGATTGTGACTGCGGCCCACCTGAGTTTCAGAACGCCCTTATTTTGTCCTTATCGTTCATCTTTCGCGAATAAAACATGTTGGAAATCCTGGCCCCACGCAAATTAAAGGTGAATGTCCCTTCTCAAACTGTCTTCGCATACTGTGGCCCGCTTGATTTTCCACTTGAACTAATTCTTGTGAGGCAAAGCATCTGATGGACGGCTCAGATGTCGTTAATACATTACGCGGGACTCACATCTTCTCGGTACCACCATATGCTAGGGTGCTACCGGTACCACCGGAGCGCACCCCTTTGGAAATAATACGTCAGCCCCAAATTTCGATTGGTGAGGCGAGGATGGTTTCAAAGTTACTTCCAAGCTGTGTTTGGATGTTTAATTTTTAATCGTCTATTTGTTGCCAGCAAATGAATAGCTAGGATCGCTTGACGAATTTAACTTACAGTATGTGCCCAAATCAAGATGGACCCCACAAGACGAAATTGTGCACCATTTAAAGAAGGTGGACGAGTTAGGAGTTGATTCTTGTTCTTTTACGTGGACTTGGTGGGCCCACCACCGACTGCAAGTCTGCAGCAATCCATTTTGAGGGCTCCCGGTGTGAAAATGACCAGCGTTCTAACCCATCGAAAATTTGACTTATTACCATCTCGATATCGACCCTTGACCAAAACATCCATTTCAGTACCACCTAACCAACGACTGGGATGTACATCCAAATGTACAAAGCAGATTGTGGCCCACCGTTACATTCTAAGGCACATCCTGATGGGCTCATGGGCCCTACCATGCATATAGTACACGCAAAAAAAAATCTTACCAATCAAAAAACCCTAACGGATGACTTTTGTCGATTGAATCAGGACATTGGTTAGTTCTAGGAGTTTGCAGGCTTCCAATCCAGCCATTAAGATGATCCAACCGGAGTGATTTCTAGATATTACCTGTAATTAAAAACATTACGGCTTAATTCTCCTTGAGAATTATCCTGGACGTCCAATTGCAATTTTGGCTTTTGCATGTGGACCGTTAACCTCTATCAAAGTTGAATGTGAGGCCACGTACAATCAAGGGAGTCCCATTCCGTACCTAATCCCTGTTTATATAAGTCAGCTTGAGAAACAGCCTTATTGGTCCTGCCATGTTTTTACGCGTGAAGTTTGACTCGGATTGCATGAGACCCCAACAAGAGGCGAGGTCCACTGTCATGTTTGTAAGGAGCTTACTCCGCTCATCTATTTTATCAGCTCATGTTAGAACATTAGCCAAAAAAGAAGTAAATTTAGAGGTCCACCATTATATTTGTAAGGATCCACCCGGTCCATCAGTTTTGCCCACTGGTGTTAAGATGTGAGCCCAACAATTTAATAGATATCAAAACAGACAAGCCAAACTTAAGAAAAATTAGAGAAGGAAATGCCTAATCTTGATGTTTATATGCTATCTAATGTTTATAAGGTCATTCTACTTGGAATGAACTGAAAACACAAATATTAGCCTGGTCCAAAATTTGTATATCCTCATGAACGTTTCAATGGTGGGTGTTCAATCTCTCTCTCTCTCTTCCCTATCATATGACATGGCTTACAGCTAGATATCATCCTGATTAGGAAGTAAAATGGACCAAACTAATTGGAATAATGAAAAGTATGCGGTCAGAACTTCTCAGTTCATGTGGTGATGTCCTCCATGAAACTTTTCTAAAACCAATTGCTAAGTTTGAATCACCCTCACCTGGATAAGGAAGTGGATTGCATTTTGCCCTCGCCTAGATGATAATCCATCTAGGCAGGGATTATTTTGCTAAATCATTTTAATGTACGAATCAAAAAATGAGGTAGATCAAAGGCTCATAGAGACCACACAGTGGGGATTGAACACCCACCATTAAAAAATTTTTGATGGCGGAAGTTTTGGATAAAGAAGATATTTGTGTTGTCCCTTCATCAGGTCCATATGACCTTATGAATAAGTTGGTGGGGCCACTTAGGGTCGTAGGCAATCCGCGTCCGCCTATCCCTTTAGCCCCCGGCAATACAGGCAATCCACATCCGTCCCGCATGGCAGGTACCAACTTGTAATAAATGAGGAGAACATTTATATTCGGCAAGAGTATGATTATTGATACACAGGCGTTTTGAAATTATACATGTGGCTTTCAATGCTCATCCTTGTAATTCGAATCTAAACTGATCGAATAGTCCCTATTTAGATGTGTCATGGACCAAAACTTAAAACTCATTTGATTTTATACTGGATTGGCACTGAAAACACCAGACGACCCATTTCAACAAACAAGTGTCCACCAATCACTAATTATTATTATTCCACTAAATTCATATTTCAAGATTGTCATGTATTTACGGTTGGTTTCCAAAGAAATTCATTTATATGTGACAGGCACTCCTTATTATTGCCTGCGCATGAAGCGTTATACACTGCCAAGAGTATCAAAATATCTGAAAGGTTTTGTCAACAAAGAAAAACGATGATATAAGGGGGACGCGGATTGTGTCCAACCCCCGTCCGGACAGGGCTCTGTGGGGCCCACTGTGATGTAAGTGTTTTATCCAAGCCGTTAATCTCTTTGATCAGATCATTTTAAGTTTTCACGAAATATTGAGCAAGGTACAGGGCTTAAGTGGACCATAAAGTGGGGATTTAATTTCCACCATTAAAAACTTCTTGGGAGCTGGGGAAGTTTCGGATCAAGATAATATTTGTTTTTTCACTTCATTCACGTCTGCATGACCTTATTAATAGGTTGGATGATAAAAAAAACATCACGGTGGCCCTTAGAAAGGTTTCAACGGTGAGTGTCATTATCACTGCAGCTTCCTCCGGTGTGGTCCAATGCAGCTGTAGACCTGTTTCAAATTTACGTCCACACCTTAAAATGATATTAGAAAAGCGATTAACGGCTTGGCTAAAACACTTACATCACTGTGGGCCCACAGAGCCCTGCCCGGACGGTAGTAGGACGCAATCCGCGTCCAAGAAACACGGTGATACAGGGGAAAAACGCGATACGCGTAGCGCTTTAATAAATGCGTTGAAGGAAGGGCTTTGGAGTAACGAGTGGTGGTAGGATGCATGTTTGGCAATCGGCAAAGACCAAATTGTGGGGTTAATCATCCGTTTCAACGGTCAGAAAAGTTACCCTATTCTAATATGATTGGTGGGCACTGATTGAAGGGTTAGGATCTTCCAGTCTGGAAGAATTTTTAGCCATCCACTCTCCTCCCCACAGTAGGGCCATCAGATTACAGGGTCAGGATCTTCTAATCTCAAAGACAATTTTGGGCATCCCCCACCAACACCAGGACCATCAGATCAACCTTTTAGATTCAAATACATGGCCCTATTTGAAGGCAGTGTACAGCTGAAATTTTCTAAATCTTGCTTGCGAAGGTTAGATGAAATGATATTTTGACCCTAATATTGTAAGATTTCAAAAATCTCAATAGTTAATTTTGAGAATTTTACCAAAAATCTACCCAATGGATATACGATTGGATAGTTTGAAGGCAAATTTTGTAAATCTTGCTTGCAAAGGTTTGGTGAAATGATATTTTGACCATAATATTATAAGAATTCAAAATTTTCAATAGTTAATTTGAGAATTTTACCAAAAAACTACACAATTGATATACAGTTGGGTAGTTTGAACGCAGTATACCGCTGAAATTTTGTAAATCTTGCTTGCAAAGGTTTGGTGAAATGATATTTTCACTATAATATTGTAAGATTTCAAAAATCTCAATAGTTAATTTGAGAATTTTACCAAAAAACTACACAATTGATATACAATTGGATAGTTTGAAGGCAGTGTACTGCTGAAATTTTGTAAATCTTGCTTGCAAAGGTTTGGTGAAACGATATTTTGACTGTAATATTGTAAGATTTCAAAAATCTCAATAGTTAATTTGAAAATTTTACCAAAAAACTACTCAATCGATATACGATTGAGTAGTTTGAAGGCAGTGTACCGTTGAAATTTTGTAAATCTTGCTTGCTTTGGTGAAATGATATTTTGACCGTAATATTTTAAGATTTTAAAAATCTCAATAGTTAATTTGAAAATTTTACCAAAAAACTACCTAATCGATATACGATTGGGTAGATTGAAGGCAGTGTACCGCCGAAATTTTGTAAATCATGATTTCAAAGGTTTGGTGAAATGATATTTTGACCATAATATTGTAAGATTTCAAAAATGTCAATAGTTAATTTGAAATTTTTACCAAAAAACTACCCAATCGATATATGATTTACCTTCCGGTACTTTTTTTTCGAAGCTTCCATCGCTGTGCCATGAGAACATATGTATCATAGGCTCATGTGAGCATTACGGTGATGTTTATTTATAATCCACACAGCTTCTTCGTGATTAAGGTGAACCACATGATTGGAAACAGTATACAGGGCAATGCTTACTTTTCAAATGGCTCCAGTGGACTTCATGATGGGTATGATTTTGGGGCATGAGTTTAAATGTTTGTGCAGAATCCAATGGCTCCAATGGACTTCATATTCCTATTATTATAGGCTATGTAAAAGTCAATCAAGTTCTGTTCTCTTTTGATGTAACATAATCAAGGTTATTCTTCGAGCCTAATAAGAGACTAATATTTAATGGTCAGAATGGATCTCACGTAAACATCTCACTGGACATTTCAAGATCAAGAGTCGGAGCTAAAGTGACGCCAAGTCTTAATTATTTATGGGACCCAATAAGATGTGTATGCAAAATCCACTAACAATTAGGTGCATAATCTTACTTCAGGCCCAATAATAAAACATCACCCCAATATTTTTATTCAAAAGAGTCACATAAAAGAAATCAATTGGTAGTGTTTTGCCTCCCTTGATTTCTACCAGGCTTACTATAATGACTATTTAAAATCTACTCAATTTATTAAATGCTACACCCTAATTTAGGTCCAAAATCTAAAAAACAAGCCCATATATGATTCAAGTAGGCCATACCAAAGAAAACTTTTCACCAATGGATGTTGCCTTATACACTCTTTCCAATCATGTGGTCCATGTGAATCATGAATGGGGTGATTAGGTCCTTGCCTAACATGAGGAGCCGCACTTAGCAGTCAGGATGGATTTTACATAAACATTATGGTGGGGCTCATCCAAGCAGTTGACCCATTTGCCTGCATTCCTACCCAACTGACCGTCAAAGAAATATAACCAAATAATAATTATATTGACCATTAAGATAGCTAAAGTAATATTTTCTATATGCTTCTTCTTCTTCTTCTTCTTCTTCTTCTTTTTATAATTTCTCTTATCATTTTTTGTAAAATCATTACAATCTTATTGCAAAATTTTTTAGAAGTTATATATATATATATATATATATATATATATATATATATATTGTCAGTAATACCACGAGAGAAACATAGAATTTGAACACATGAGAAACGCAAGAGGATTTTGTGGTTATTTGAAAGTTAAAATAAATTATTTTCTACATACGTTTTTCAAATTTCAAAATCATTCACTAACTTATCGATGTAGAGAGGGTTGCTGGCAGTTACATGGCCAAGATGGATCAGAAAAGGCCTGGCCAATGATAGAAGTGATCCGGACCGTCGAACCTTAAATCAGGCATATATTGCAATCCGGAATGAGTTATCAGACATAAAATATATGATTTTGGGATAAAACGATCTACTTTAGCCACCCAACCCTGCTATGCCAAGTTGTCCAAGCCGGAATTGCGAAATACTGCCAGATCAACAGTTGTTCCCTATTTTAATTCCGTTTTTACTATAAATAGTAAGTTTTAGTTTGATTATAACTATTCATTCGTGGGGGGTTTTAAGAATTGCAACTAACACGAAAATAGCTTAGAAAAATTAGGAGAATAGCTTGGTGAAGCCAAATATGACGCTTGTTATTTTTGGCCGAAACTTTGTGCATGAGTAGACGTCATGACTGTCTATAAATAGTATATTTAATATTTATAGTAAGTCGTGAATTTTAGGAGTTCTAGTTATAGTATGATGCTGATATCTTTCTCATTACTTGGTATCTCTATTTAAAAGTTGTAAACTCGTTTTATTTTTTTAATTCATCAATCAATTTTAAATTTATTAGAATTTATTTTTATTTTCTTGTTATCTTTTCTCATGAATTCGAGAAGTCTTTGTGAGAAGCCCAGAGAAGTTTCATGGATTTGGAGTAGTTATCCTCTTGCATAAGACAGTGCTCAACCTCATGTCCTCCCCTGGGTCACTTACGATAAATATTTTTACTATTTTGTTTCCAACGGAGTGTGAAGATTTACAGTAATGTTTAAAATCTTTCCAGAAATTCCAATCCGAAAATTTGCCCGGGAGATTTGTCACAATGTATTTTAAGATATCCCGTCCTTTAAAAAAAAATAATTTAAAAAAAAATAAAATTATCATGGTGAATTTACTTGACAGTGAAATGCAATCAATAAAGCTGGCACGTGAAAGCTCTGTGCCTCTGCTCCCTCACGTGGCTAAATGTGTGTTGATAGCGACAGTTGATCTAGTGGTCACTCCCTGGAGAGACCATGTCCACAAGATGGGATTTGAGTAGGGTAGCTCTCTGATCGTTGGCCAAAAGAAGGAACACTCAACCACTCAAAACTCACAACTGGATAGTGTATTTTGTCCAATCAATGCGTTAAGTGGCCTATGGTCCATTCATCTGATGGCCCACTGTGTGAGTGACGATCTGCACTCGTCTGCTAAGCAATGATTTTCATTCAATGAAGCAACCGTACATATGGCCCCCAGCATTTTGGTGTTGGTGGGCCATATTCAAATTTTAATCACTGTCTGATTATAAATCTCCAGTAGGCAATAGGTGGGGTTTGTTAGTAAGTATGACCTCAACGATGGGGATAGCTTACAAACTGCTTGACTCTACTATGAAATGTCTCTTTTCTATGATTTTTATTTTGAAAACCAATTTTTAAGCTTTAAGTGTGTATATTTACTCATTAAATAATCAATTTTAGAATAATAAATTTTAAAATTTGTGCTTGTTTTCGGAATGTCGGCATCTCGTTTCTATATTTGTTTCTACTTCAACAAACTTGTGACAAACACATGAGATCAAATCCATCCATGGTTACTCTGACCATGGTTTTTTATAAAATTAGTTTGGTCCATTTAGATGGTGGGTTGGAAAACTTTAGTTGAATGTTGTAGAGCTATACATTTGTTTTGCAAACCCTAGCCCACCTGACCAGTGGAATATCAACCTAATTATTGGAGTAGGAAATTAATATAGTAGTGTCTTTCTATTGGATAGATTAGATCTTGGACCTATATTCCATAATGAACAACGTGTGGCATGTAGATGAGTATTATTGCACATTCCGTGGACTCAGCAAATATCATGTCTAGAGAAGCTTGATGGAGGCAAACTTCTTATGACCCCTGCCTGCTGCAGTGTGGGGCCCATTGTGATGACTTACACCTTCCATTCGGTCCATCCATTTCACCATATCATGTTAGCATGTGACTCCAAAAATGAGGTAGATATAAGACTTAAGCAGGCCACGCTATAAGAATGTACGTTGGGAATTCAAAGCTCGCTGTTGAAATTTTCATGTGAAAATTGTTATTTTTAGCAGGTTTATCAAACATATTCTTCTTTGTATAAGCAATTTTTAATAAACAATTTGGGAGAATCATTTACCGTGATTTAATTTCGCAACGGCCAGAGGGAATATCAAACAAGCACTTAGCCTAGAACAATAGCATTTTGGTAATTTGAACATCCCTAGAGAGGCTTGAGCAGAGGAAAGCCGAAGTTTGGAATAAAAGGCCCAATCTTACTAAGATGGCCTGTTTGTTGTATTGTGTATGGATCATACTAGATATGGCCCACAACCACCACAAAGGTATCAGTAGGAGACGCAAATTACATATGTGGCCTAATGAAAAACCGTTGTCGCCTTTTGTTTGCCAAACAGATGAAGAGCCCATAGAAAAAGAACCAAAACATCATTTGGCACATAGCGGGTTTTTTGAAAAAGAGAAGATAACCACTGCTTTCTTTTTAAGAGTAGGCCTTGAATCCACGTCATGTATGCTCTCATGTGACATGCTCACGTGACATATTATCATTGGGCCACGTCAAGGTTATTAGAGAGATTCCTATAACCCCCATTACAGGCAATTCATTTCAACTTCTGGAGAGAGTAAGTTATATGTTGGGGATGTTGAATTGCCTATGAACCTGGCGCCTGTGTACTGTAAAGGTTAGCATCTTAAAAACGATGATTTTGCTGGGTTCACATATGATATGCAAATGGTGTCTTTTCAATATTTCTCAACATCTATTCTAATCGCAGTTAATCCTAACCGCATGGTGGCCTGGTGGGTTATGATTTAATGAATGATGGCATACGTGTGAGAGATCCCAGCTGTCATTCATTCGATACGGCACGACGTGAATGTCTAATGGACAAACAATGAGGTTGGTCATTTGATGAGGCAGGTCAAGCGTGGAAAAGAAATACAGACAAAAGAGTCCGTAAAATATGGGATGTGAAGAGGGCGCCCTGCAAAATCAACTTCTGTGGGGACTACCTTAGTGTGTGCGTGTGATATCTACTTCGTCCATCATCTGCACCAGCTCATCTTAGGAGGTGAACAGGAAAATTAGACCAATCCCAAACTGAAGTGGGCCACACCACAGGGAACAGTTGGGATGGGGCAGCCTTACCATTGATGTTTATACATCATCCAACCTATTCATAAGGTGGGTCCCATCAGGATGTCAGGAAAGCAAAACGGAATATTAGCCGGATTCAAAGATGTGGTGGGCCCCATGAGGGTTTCCATGTCAGGCGTCCCACCTCATTTTCCGCTACGGTGTGGCCGACGTGAGTTTTGGATAAGCTCACGTTATGAAGCGTGCTCTGGACACGAGTATTAGGAACGGAGCATCACTGATGGGGCCCATTTCCTTTCTGTTGAAGGAAAGTCGCGTTTAAAACATGAGGGTGGCACGTACCTCCGTAGCCATGGCAAGAACGAACAGTCCATCCTAACCTTTCGATTTCCCATTTCCCAAAGACAGTGATTTGATTTCCTTGTTGGGTCAAAGGATATACATCAGACGGCTAGGATTGCATGATTGGTTTGCTTCCACCAAACAGCAGTGTGGCCACTGCTTTGGACGGTCCAAACAATTAGGCCGTTGTCAGAAGTCGATCTGCTATGTAAATGGAGGAAAAAAAAAGTAATTGTCAGTCCCTCTCTCTCTCTCTCTCTCTCTCTCTCTGTTACGCTGCTGAATGCGGATGATTGGCGTCGCACCACTGGTGATTTGGAAAAGGTGTTACGTTACATGAGAGTTCGTTTTAGCGTCTGTCGCGACACAGGATCTATCATGACACTTACTGGGACACTCATGCTGAAATGGTCCGATGATCTGAATCGTCCATGTTCTCCTTCAATAATTAAAAATATAAAATAAAAATTAAAACAAAAAAAAACTATTATCCTAACCTTTGATCTTTACAGTTGAACGAGGGGCACTGATTTCTTATTTCATTGTTCTAAATTCATCATCCGTTGAGGGTAACTTTCTTAGGATGCCCATTACAGAATAGAGTACAGCACATGAACAGTTCTGATCATACGAGTAATCAACATGTGGGCTCCTAAGCTGTAACACGCTAGATTCTGATAGGGACTCAGGCTCTGGAAAGTCAATATCATGGATATGATTGGTCCCAACCGTAGATGGTGGATAGGCCCAAATCCAACAGAGAGAGATCCTAACCATTAGTGCAAACCCTCTTTTCTGTGTGAGGAATTTAAACAATTTTCAAAGGGTCTGTGTTAAGTGCAGGGGCAGAGAGAGAGACGGTACACTATATTTTGGACTCCCCATGAATGGCTTCTGCACTACTATGTTGAATGAGAAAGGCTGATATATATTTAATATATAATTCTCAAAGATTTGTGGTGCATGAGACCATCCAAGCATCAATGGTTTGGATGGCGAAACAATGGTACAAAATGGAAACCACAACGTGCTGTACAGTCCTTCCGCACCAGCATTTTGGATAATATCGTCAAGCGTTAAATCTACAGTTTTACTGATGGACCCACCTGCCGGTGGACCAGGCCCTGGATTCCGTAAAATCAACTCTCTGCCACGTTGCAACTTGGGCCCAATTTTGCAATATTGAGACCGGGCTTGGGCACCTCCAAGTTATAGATAATGCTTGTAACTCAGACTGGCCAATTGCATCTGGCTAAGGGCAGGATTGCCATCGGGTGCCCATCAAATACCAATCAAGCTAAGGACTGTTACTGGGCCTAATTTTCACAATCGTACATTATGTAGATTCTTATCCAGTGGACCGTCTATGACATTGATGAGGCTATCTATGAACTGAATTGGAGCCCATTATGCAGAATCTTATACGGTTGGACCGTCTAGGATTTTAATGAGACTATCTCTAAACTGAATTTGAGCCCGTTTACTAAATGAGATGGGTGTGGGTCTAGTAGTTAGTCCCAATTCTCAAACCCAACCCGGCCCAGCTAGACATTTGCTACTGCTAGGCCAGTGTAAATCTTATCCACATCCGCATCTCACATAACAATGTCCAATGTACTGAATTCAGACATTAGTACAAGTGGGGCACCTTACTGGTTTATTACAGTGCATATTTTTAACCATGGAATAGGTGGGGGACCCACTGATGCCAGCTCGGCTCCTTAGCCAATTCCCCAACCGAAAATCTTGGGGGGTAGAGCCACCACACAATCTGCTGGTAATACGGCAACACCCCAACAGGTTCCACCTTTGCCACAAGGTGTGGAGCCTTTGCAGGAACATCAGGAATTGATGGGTGTCCAGCAACTCATGGCCAATAACTATCCAACGACAGAGAAGGGGAACCCCAATTTACAGGCATCGGATGCCATGATCAAGTGTGGTGTTGCGTCAATATGGAGGGGAGGGCAACGCCACGTATTGCATGGATAGGACATTTGTTTTTAATTACGATGGTGAAGATAGGTTGAGATAAATGGTTGAAATTGATTCCAAGTTTGTTAGAATTGGGATTGGGCCTTGTTTTTTTTTTGTTTCTCTTTTGCTACCGATGTAGTTTAAATTACTGAATTGGATTGTTCGGCTGGCCATTGGAATTTCACCCTCTAGAAACAAAATATTACTAGTAAAAAGAAAGAGTTTGCCTACTTCCATAGGCATGTTAGATGGCATTTTCTACTTTCCATGTTTCATATGGAAAATATGACGGTTTGGGACACCATATTTAAGCGAGAAATGCTAAGGGGATTGATGCACAAGCAAGATGGAGCCACCCATCAAGTGGACCAGCCCAAAACTCAAGGTACACCCATCAGGCGGGCCTCAAGTAGATATTGCAGCTGATCATCATTTCCCTATCCATCAATTTTTCTCATACACACATGACCAGCCAGATGAGCGGACCCATCAGATTTGGGAGGGTGCATGTTCTCAGCCCCCGGCCTGATGCATGCTGATAATCTTGCATTCGTGTTCCATCTCTCCTCCCACATAAAATGCTACCACACAACTTTCATCATCCTGCCTCTTCATCTCTACATTACAATCAAATAATAGATTTAAAAACAACATAGTATCCCTCGGTGCATCACCTTCCAAGTTCCAATTACATTTTCTCAGAATCTATACATTATGACTTGGCCAGTTCTAAGAAGAAGAATGAGGAATCCTACCCACTTGGAAGAACTCCCGGAGCCCCGGCCAGAGAATCTGGAAAGAGAGGATAAAACAAATACCAGTGCAAGCAAGCTCCACAGGCAAACGTTGCTGAAGAAGGAGCATATATGCAACTTAGATAGACACTGAAATAATATACACATCTGATGAACATACAGCAAAAATGATTTCAATAGGGTTGCGGCTTTGTTCCCACGAATGCATGCAATTTTAGGTAAGAGTTGCTATAGGTGGTGTTGATACGATTTCTAATTCGAGTTGGAATGCAGAATTCGGGATTGGGTTTGTCAATGGGTTGCTTTGATTTGTATATAGCTGACGTATGGGCGCTATTAAATGATCTCGAACTATGTAAACTTGCTGCTGCTTTCTTTCAAGGTACTGCTATGGCTACTCATGAGCATGACCAAGATCCAAGCTGTTCATCAGCTGGGCACCAACATCTGCGTGTGGTCATCAAGTGAGCCACATGTCTAGTACCCTGTTGCTCAGTTCTTTTTAGCTGGACTTTTTTTTTTTAGTGTGACCCACAGGCAAGAATGGACCAGCCTGATTTCTACACCAGGCCATAAACAATAGGCCCCACCTGATGAACAGCTTGGATCCAAGAATTTGTAGAATTTATATTGGGGCAGTCACTGAATTTTACAGATGAGTGGTTGTAATAGGTGCTTTAGGTATGTCTTCTAACTCGAATTAGTGGTAAGGTTTCTGATCAGGTACACTGGATTGGTTTGTGGTATTTCTGGATGGCAGGTTCAATGATATCAAACTCGAGCTTGAGGAAGAGCAGCTCAATAGTTACAGTTGATATGGTATTTAATGTGGATTTGATGTAGGGTGGCTGAATGTGCTTTGTTGATGATGAGGCCATGAGATCCGCTCCGGTGGGCATGGTGGGGGAGCCGGGTGTGCGATGAATGTAGGGACATCTTGGCCGGGCATTAGCACCGAAACACCTTTGGCATAGATGGACATCTGCACCATAATCACAACAATTACAAACCGCCATAAGATCTAGTTCCTTAAAAGAGAATTACAATAAAAGATAAATTTACTATGACTATTTTGATGTGATCAACATTACTTGAAACAACCTGCAGGCAGATGACATGGAACAGAGAAAGGTGTAAATGGAGGTCCTCATACATCAGGACAGGCATGGCATCCTTATGCCCCAACATCCAAGAAGTTGGGCATTTCAGCATATACCAGACCATTGATATGATGGGACACGCCGTGTGAGGGGGAAGCCTGTAGAAGCTCTCAGATTGGAAAGGTATATAATCATCCAATCTTAGGCATTATATTTCTTAATCATTTATTTGTAGGGCACTTACTAAGGTTTTAGGGGCATCCACATGATCCGCACGACATTTGACAACATTTGTTCACGTCATTGTTTTAAACATAGGTCAGAACTGAGATGATTAGGATTTAGTTCTGAACGAAACGAGTCATAACACTCCAGAACACGAATAGATCTGACAGAATTGGAAGGAGTCTTTCCAGTTTCGTTCCAAGTAACACAACCAAACATAGTTTTAAATATCGTCACATGCGACTGGTATTGCCTAACTCATATCAAGTTTGGTCTGAAATGAAATGATCCACCATGCAGATACAGGACCGGACCAAGTAAGACCGGTTTCAGTCCCCAGGCGATTTGTACTCCGAAACATGTAAAGCTTAAATACATGCTACCAAATGACATTTAAAACCAGGGTGTAAGGACCCAGCAGTTCTTCAACATAGAGGCCCGCAAGACTGGACACCTAACCGTATGGTGAAAGCTCCTGTCTTGGAGACAAAATAAACAAACAGCACAATGACAGCAGCAACAACAGGGGCAACAACTAGTACTGCTGGTACGACTACTTACTACAATAGCAGACAACAAAGCAATGACAATAACAGCGACAATGACTAATGCCACAGGAATCACCTACGTTAGTTTCACCAGCCAATTCGGCTTACTGAAATTCAAGGGAATTCATGTCTCAGTCTCAAAACTCAATTCAGGAGGAGCATGGACATTGGACAGGACTTGAGCAAGTGAAATGTAAAAGGGGCCTCACCAAGCAAGCCAAACAAATGGAGGCCAAGATGTTCATCAGGTGGGGCCTACGTATGGATATGCTCTGACCCAAAACTCAGGTCAATCCACAAATCAGGTATGCCATGAGTGAAGTAGAATGTAAACCATTAGCCATATTCTTCTAACAGCCTGTTTTCTCAAACACTTTTGGCGTGCCTGATGAGTTGAACGGTCTGATTTTAGGGCCATGGCAAGTTCAAGGCAGTTCTGAACCTAATGGATGGCCAGGATGTCATAATAAATGTGCAATGTTGGCATATCTACACAGCTTAAAATCAGGGCATCAATTTCTCTATTTACATCCTAGGGAAAAATATACCCCAAAAACATAGGGAGAAAGGGCAAGAGAAAAACACATAAAATCACAAGCTTAGGCCATTCCAATGGATGATAAGAACCATTCAAGAGGTCAGTAGCACCATGAATACATCATGCAAAGTAAGAGTTTCCACAAGATCCTAGCCATCCAAGCCATTCAATCTATGGACAGGTAAGAAACATAGAATTGAATGCTGGAAACATAGATTGATCAGCATTCAATTCTATGTTTCAGGTGGTTCAGGCATCCTTACAGAAACAGCAGACCTTCCACGTGATATGCATGGTGGGGCCCACCTCTGAAGTGGGCCTAGCCAAGGGTGTTCCGAATCTGATAACCGACTCCCTTGCACTTATCCCAAAAAGATCAGGGCCACTCACTAATCTGCCCTGGTGGGGAGAAAATCAAGCCAGTCCACACAACAGGCAGCCGAACATGTGCAATAAAAGGACAGCGTGATGAATGGCCTAGACCTTGCAAGTGTATGCCCTTGCACCAGTGCACGGGAATAGTTTGTGCACTAACCATCTTACTTCTCTTCTTCACTAGGCAGAAACAGGGAAAAACAAAATAGAAGAGTTCATTTTGGGTCTCGCCACATGCTGGGCCCACATGCTGAGATGGTTTGACGATTTGAACCATCAACATTCTCATTTCTATCTTAAATAAGCAATTGTTCCATAACCAGGCTTCAGCAATGATCCTAACCTTTGATTTTAGAGTTGAATGTGACCCATTGAAAATTTTATTTTCATTCTTCCAAATTAATCTACAGTTAGAGGTGATTACAGTCAACCGTTCCACCGTACGCTTCTTACTGTGGCCCACATAGCATAAGGTTACCAACATGGACGGTTCCAATCATTGGACAACTCAGTATTGGGACCCCCCAGTGGGCAGCTACAAACATCACAAGCTGGCTTCTACTCCCTACTGAGTCCAAAGGAACTCAAATTACAGGAACAATAAAACAACTTCATTTCATGATGTGATTTTTTATTTTTATTTTTGAAAGATAACCTCATTTCAAGAAGTGTTTTTTAGTGCAAAATTCCTGGTTAGTTAATATTTTACCAAATAGTGCCCCACCCGCCCCCGCCCCCAAAAAAAAAAAAACCCCATGGTGCTTTTTAGTTTTTAAAGGGAGAAATTATGTACATGCTCCCCTTGTTTAATTTTTCTTTAGAAAGTGGAGTATCGAGAATTGTGGGCCCTGTGTTGTATGTGTCTGACATCCAACCCATTCAACAGATGCACCACACCAAGATTATCAGATGAGCGGAAATATGGCACGTTCAATCATAACGTCGGCTAAACCATACAAGATAATGTACACAGCTAAGTAACACCCATATTCAAGTGTGGCCCATCTGATGATTCGATTAGCCAGATTTATTGTTCTTGTGATCACAATGATGGGTTGCATGTGTTAGACGGGCTGGATGTATGCTACTTTTAAAGAAAGAAAAACAGACAAAGGCGTTTTGGTAAATTTCTCTCTCAAAAAGTCTCTTCTAGGGAATTTGCAATTTTCCCCAATTGTCCCAGCATTGTTTGGAAAAGAAATTGCAAATTCCTGAGGAATTTTGGGGTAAAAATGACTCTCAAGAAATGATCCAGTTGCCTCCTAACACTCTAAATGACAGTGCTCCTCGTTGCATAAGCACACATAGATTATCCAATTAATCGATCTGGACCGTGCATTAGGTTCAGCACCCATTTTACAGGCAACCACGCAAAGAAACAAACCATTTGGACGACTCAAGTCGTCCAATACATAGCACATGAAAAGATGAACGATCAAGATCGTTTTATATAAAAGGGTCTAGTCAACAATTTCAACAATCTAGCTACAAGGGTCCACAAAGATTGCTTTTGGATTCAAATAATTGCTTTTACAGACAGATTAGATTATCCGATCAGTCTGGTTTTTACATGATAGCCGATGAAATGTATTTTAGACTTTTGAACTGACTCAGTATCCCGATGTAGAAGGAGCACTATTTCTGATAATGCTTGGAGCACACTGGATCCTATCCTGTTCAGTTTTTTTTAAAAAAAAGAAGATAATACTGTTTAGGAAATTGTTATTTCCACCCCCTAAAATTGTTAATTGCACTCCAAAGAGAGTGATTTGGTTATTAGAGATATACATCAAATCATCATTTGTATGAACAAATTTCGCGTAGTGGTGGAAAGAACACACCAAAATAGAAAGGGAAAAATGTAAATAAAAAAAATAAAAATCAACGTTTCTCAAGAAAGAAAGATAGAAAAACAATGAGAAAAGAGAGTAGTAGTAGTAGTAAATCTACACAAAATCAATGGCTTTTTCGTAATAATCGGAAGAGAAGAGAGGACTTACATTGGGAGATCGTACCCCAACCTTGGAAGAAACTCCCGTCCCACGTTCCAAATCCCCAGCAGCATTTCTCCCTCCCCCTCTCCCATCAGTCGATCTCGGCCGTAGAAACCTCTCGAAGATGGCCATCACCAGGAACATGGAGATCAAGATCGCGGTAGCCACGAATCCGAAGGAAACCGCATTCACGGAGTTATCGAAATGCCTCCACCGCTCCTCTTCCCGTTGCATCATCAGTGGTGGGGCCCCTGATGGCGCCAAACCCCACCCGTTCTCTTCCATCTCTCTTCTCGCTCTCGTCGGAAAATCTGTAAACGTTATGTAGACTTTAAAGAAGAGTAATGGAGAGAATGGAAAGAGAGGAGATGGAGTGAGAATCTCTTCTTCTCCTTCTTCTTATGCTCATTTGCTTTTCCATGATACTGTAATTTTAGTCATTTGTAGAGAGAGAGAGAGAGAGAGAGGTGTGGTTTGCATCATGGGCGATGGAATGATGGGGTTTTTTAAGGCTTTAACACACACATGTGAGAGAGGGAGAGGACGATTTTGTCCTTGCAGACTCCTCCTCCCAGAGCTCGTGAGATGATACGGTAGCGCCGGAAGAACAGGAATATGGTACAGCCACTAGCTACAGTACATATATGGCAGGGAAATCTACCCATCGGGACCGTTCATCTGGTGAGATATACGTTGGATAGATTAT
The DNA here is from genome assembly GCF_029962835.1 of Magnolia sinica. Classification (NCBI taxonomy): domain Eukaryota; kingdom Viridiplantae; phylum Streptophyta; class Magnoliopsida; order Magnoliales; family Magnoliaceae; genus Magnolia; species Magnolia sinica. The sequence goes on along the minus strand of NC_080573.1, from coordinate 908,106 downwards.
GCCAAAGAAATAAACCAGTATTCTATTCTATTCATGAAATTTCTGCAATTACGTTTTGCTGAATGCTTGGCCATTAAATATTTTCATCTAACATCTTCTCGTTTAGTGGTGCCTTTTCTGATGGATATGATCATTGGATATTTGCATATTTTGAAAAACCATGCATCTAAGGTAGAGCGAACTATATGGACGGATCCGATTGATTTATTACCCTGCCACCTATACGGTGGAGAGTTTGCGCTGCCTTATTACGGTTCTGCCTCCTCCACCGTATCAACTTCCTGAGGACTGACCACCTAGTCCTCACGTGTGTAAGACGTCTAACCCGTGCAGAGTTTGGCCGTCCCATGAAATCACAAGTCTAGAAAATCAGGCCGATCCACTCACTGTGACCTCTAGTCCGCTTGTTGATTCTTCAGTGGGCCCACCTGATAAGTTGAACGGAGCAGTTTCTTCGCCAGCAGATATCCATTACCTGCACCACCGTTTGCATGGCTCGGATATCCTACGCAAGGTGACACGTAGGCCCGAAGGATGAGCGGCTGGATGCTAACAGCATAGGTGATAGGTTCTCTTTGGATAGCAGTATGAACGGCCAGGAAACCACACTTATACCGTGTACGTGTCGCACATATTTCAATCCGTCTAGAGTGTCGGTGAACCCAAATGACGCTGATCGAATGATCCTCCACGTCCAGCTGGTGGCCGTTGAATAAACAAATGGATAAGAAATGATCAGCGTTCCGAATTTCTAAGTTATGGTACATCCACGATGGTTTCCATGATACGGACATTCGTGATTAAACTATACGCAATGTGTGGGGAGAATAAGTTCGAAATGTCTAAGTTAATGGTGGCAAAACAGACTGAAATTTGCTAATTTGCCCTTAATCCTGACTAACCGACTTTCTTCCTTCTAACTACAACCGTTCAAAATTTACAATAATAAGGCAGCTTTAACCATTTAACACTGAGGTTTTGGTATAGATTCTCTGTAGGGGTGGCTAACCGTGAAGTGTGGACTGACGGCGGGTGTACTAACAAGCTAAGAAAAAAAAAGATACCACGTTTCAACACTGACCTCTTGGCGGATTGGATGGTGACCC